>NW_026999423.1:0-300000 GCF_037126465.1 Ornithodoros turicata
AATTCCTGGTTTCTTAAGTGCTCCAGTAGGCGTGCAACGCGGCTGCCTGAAATGAGACGAGGATCATCCCCCATCACCGCCTCGGACTCGCCGTTCTCAGCTGGCAGTTTGTCGTTAACCTCTCCAGCGTCAACATATAAAGTCGTGGAGAAGCTGGCACTACCAAGTGAAAGAGGACGACCCGGGCCATCAGACGAGTGCTTGGTCGTATTTATCGCGTCATACCCAAGGCCCGTTTGCCGAACGTCTGGGATGAGGCGCCCGGGTTTATGTCGTAGCCGTGCTCAAATTCCTGGTTTCTTAAGTGCTCCAGTAGGCGTGCAACGCGGCTGCCTGAAATGAGACGAGGATCATCCCCCATCACCGCCTCGGACTCGCCGTTCTCAGCTGGCAGTTTGTCGTTAACCTCTCCAGCGTCAACATATAAAGTCGTGGAGAAGCTGGCACTACCAAGTGAAAGAGGACGACCCGGGCCATCAGACGAGTGCTTGGTCGTATTTATCGCGTCATACCCAAGGCCCGTTTGCCGAACGTCTGGGATGAGGCGCCCGGGTTTATGTCGTAGCCGTGCTCAAATTCCTGGTTTCTTAAGTGCTCCAGTAGGCGTGCAACGCGGCTGCCTGAAATGAGACGAGGATCATCCCCCATCACCGCCTCGGACTCGCCGTTCTCAGCTGGCAGTTTGTCGTTAACCTCTCCAGCGTCAACATATAAAGTCGTGGAGAAGCTGGCACTACCAAGTGAAAGAGGACGACCCGGGCCATCAGACGAGTGCTTGGTCGTATTTATCGCGTCATACCCAAGGCCCGTTTGCCGAACGTCTGGGATGAGGCGCCCGGGTTTATGTCGTAGCCGTGCTCAAATTCCTGGTTTCTTAAGTGCTCCAGTAGGCGTGCAACGCGGCTGCCTGAAATGAGACGAGGATCATCCCCCATCACCGCCTCGGACTCGCCGTTCTCAGCTGGCAGTTTGTCGTGAACGTCTCCAGCGTCAACATATAAAGTCGTGGAGAAGCTGGCACTACCAAGTGAAAGAGGACGACCCGGGCCATCAGACGAGTGCTTGGTCGTATTTATCGCGTCATACCCAAGGCCCGTTTGCCGAACGTCTGGGATGAGGCGCCCGGGTTTATGTCGTAGCCGTGCTCAAATTCCTGGTTTCTTAAGTGCTCCAGTAGGCGTGCAACCCGGCTGCCTGAAATGAGACGAGGATCATCCCCCATCACCGCCTCGGGCTCGCCGTTCTCAGCTGGCAGTTTGTCGTTAACCTCTCCAGCGTCAACATATAAAGTCGTGGAGAAGCTAGCAAGTCGAACAAAACGACCGATCCGATGTCGCTCATGCGCATTACTTGCGATACGAGAGTGCTGCTTCTGCGGCGCTGTCGGCCTGCTCGTTCCCCACGACACCACAATGGGCTGGAACCCACTGGAGAACTCACCTGTGGCCTGCTGCGTAGACAGTGTGGTAAGTCATTAACACATCTGTGACCAAGGGTGCGGATGGGCCTCGTATGCCGGAATTTTCAATAGCCTGAAATGCAGACTTGGAGTCCGTGAAGACTGCCCATTTTCGCGGGGTAAAATCAGCTATGTGTTGTAGAAAGAAAAGGATGGCATAGAGTTCCGCAGCTGTTGAGAAGGTTGGATGTGAAAGGTGTCGCCCTTGCACTACGCCTTCGGATGGTATGACGAATGCTGAGGCGGACTTGTTGGTTCGGGATGCGGCATCTGTATACAGGGTGTTCAAAATTAAGCGTTCACGAGCGCTACGCAAACACAGCAGCGATGACGGGAAACCGGATAATAACTTTACGCTACTTGTGTAAGAAACAGGTGCTGCTAATTATGTAGCACCTGTTTCTTACTCAAGGAACGGAAAAAATAGCACCAGTTTTCTTTTGTTCGCCTATTTATAAAGTGCTAGTGAAAGCTTAATTTTGAACACCCTGTATGCTGCCGTGAACGAAGAAAACTTCTCGTCTACCGGAGCATGAAAATAGGCTCGAAGGACTTGAGGGGGAACCTGATCTCTTCTTTCCAGAAGGCCCCGCCGCAACCATTTCATCCTGCCATTTGCCAGACAAGGCATCCCTCTCTCCTTACCGTCCTTACACTCCTTCGGAGCATCACACACGGAGAAATGGATCCCCGAAGTGGCGTCCAGCGTCGTCGCCTTCCTAGATACCTGCGGCCGCTTTTGAGTCGCCTGGCCTGAGTAGCCTGACCACCTAACCCTCACCACCATCCCCGTCCCCGTCTCTACAACGCCCCCCCCCCCGGAACTATACTCCCCTCTCATACTCCTGGCCAATCGCCCTGTGTGGCTAAGGGCCATATCCTTTGTGGCTGAAGAAGAAGAAGTTCCACCGGAGCGGTTCCATCATCGCCGGTCGGGGCTCATGTAGAGGAAGACCATCGTCCTCTACATTTGGTGACCCGATGATAGGACGTTGTGCGCAGCCTAGTGGTGCCGAGGAGGGAAGCGAAAGCGGTGAAGGGCTGGCTTTCGAACTGCCGCCCTCGGTCAGTTGTGATTTGGGATGGTACGCCAAAACGCGATATCCACATAGACAAGAAGGTGGCGGCGACAGTTTCGGCTGACATGTCCGGCATGGGGAACGCCTCTGCCCATCGAGTGCAACGGTCCACGGCGGTGAGGAGATAGCGATTGCCGGAGGACGGGGGCAGCGGTCCCACTATGTCCAGGTGGACCATGTCGAAGCGGGCGTCGGGCAGAGCGGAACGTCCTAGTGGGGTCACAGTGTGGAGGTGAGTTTTCGATCTTTCTTATCGCCGCTCCGCGTCTGAGGGGGGAGCACTGTAGCGGGCCGTGGACAACGACGAAGATGGCCACGCGCCTGGAGCACCTGCCTCAGTTCCACCGGCGCGGCCATGGAGATAGGCCACTGTCATCGCCTCTCCGCAGAGGTGGGGAAATTACTTTTATTTTGTAATGCATTACCATTACTCATTACTTGTATAAAAAACTAATGCATTACATTACTCATTACTTTTTGGATATTAGTAATGCATTAGTAATGTCATTACTTTAACGAAGTAATGGCATTACTCTGGCATTACATTTACATTTTAGGGCATAAGCCTCAGAGATGCTATGCATAAGTTTTTCCCTTGCAATTTTTTTTGTTTGTTTTTGCTATAGGCAATAGTCACCCGAGTATCCCCAAATTGATGCCACTAAATCCCCGCAGAAGCGAGTCTGATAGGCAAGAACTATAGATAACATTTATTGCAGATGCCTTTTCTAGCATTATGGAGCCGGCGGATGAAGCCCAGCCTACAGAAAAACTGGCAGAAAAACTACCTCTGACAGCACAACAGAAACTAACACAGTACCATACCAAAACAGTGAATCACTACAGCAATAATTACGTGTTACCTTCATTGAGGCTATGTTTCTATTTCACTGATTATCCTTTGCTTCAAATGCACCCAGGAGAAAATCGGTGATATCATCATGTAGACACTTGTGACACACACCGCCGACTGTTGAACCCTTGCAGAATTCCCCAGGCCGCGCCTTTCTCTTTCCATGTTGCCATGTGCTCATTGTTAAAGGCGGGTTGAAGAAAACATGGATGTTCCAAATCTTCGCGTGGCGCAATGAACATTCGACAAAAGTAATGAGTAATGCCTCCCTGCATTACTCAGTCGAAATGTAATGCATTACCATTACTCATTACTTGCTGGCAAAATGTAATTCATTACCATTACTCATTACTCAAAAGTAGTGCATTACCAGTAATGCATTACTTTGTAATGCATTACTCCCCACCTCTGAAGGTGGGGAGTAATGCATTACAAAGTAATGCATTACCGGTAATGCATTACTTTTGAGTAATGAGTAATGGTAATGAGTTACGTTTTGCCAGCAAGTAATGAGTAATGGTAATGCATTACATTTCGACTGAGTAATGCAGGGTGGCATTACTCATTACTTTTGTCGAATGTTCATTGCGCCACGTGAAGATTGGGAACCATTCAGGTTTTCTTCAACCCGCCTTTAACAATGAGCATCAGTTCTTTCATGTTCAACAGTTGCCGCCTGCGTCGATCCCGTCGTATGAATGTGTGTATGAGTGAGCAAATATGTAAGAGTGAAAGGAGGATGAGTGAGAGAGAGTGGCTGGTTTGTCCCTTCAGATGACGCACCCTGGAAGTCGCTGAGAAGGCGTGTTAGCTTAGCTCAATTGGTAGAGCCCTGGACCGGCAATCCAGAAGATGTGGGTTCGACTCCTACAGCTGGCTAACCTTTTCAGTGGCTTTCATCTTTCATCTTTAACAATGAGCACAGGACAACAAGGAAAGAGAAAGGCGCAGCCTGGGGAATTCTGCAGACTTCAACAGTCGGCGGTGTGTGTCATAAGTCTCTACATGATGATATCACCGATTTTCTCTTGTGCGCATTTGGAGTAAAGGAAAATCAATTAAATAGAAACATAGCCTCTATGAGGGTAATACGTAACAATTGCTGTAGGGATTCACCGTTTTGGTATGGTACTGTGTTAGCTTCTCTTGTGCTGTCAGAGGAAGTTTCTTTGCCAGGACAGAACTGTAGACTGGGCCTCATCCGCCGGCTCCATAATGCTAGGAAAGGCATCATCTGCGATAAATCTTATCTATAGCTTTTGCCTATCAGACTCGCTTCTGCGGGGATTTAGTGGCACCGATTTGGGGATACTCGGGAGGCTATTGCCTATAGCAGAAAAAAGCAAGGAAAAAACTTATGCATAGCACCTTTGAGGTTTATGCCCTAAAACGTAAATGTAATGCCAGAGTAATGCCATTACTTCGTTAAAGTAATGACATTACTAATGCATTACTAATATCCAAAAAGTAATGAGTAATGTAATGCATTAGTTTGTTATACAAGTAATGAGTAATGGTAATGCATTACAAAATAAAAGTAATTTCCCCACCTCTGCCTGGAGAACTCACCTGTGGCCTGCTGCGTAGACAGTGTGGTAAGTCATTAACACATCTGTGACCAAGGGTGCGGATGGGCCTCGTATGCCGGAATTTTCAATAGCCTGAAATGCAGACTTGGAGTCCGTGAAGACTGCCCATTTTCGCGGGGTAAAATCAGCTATGTGTTGTAGAAAGAAAAGGATGGCATAGAGTTCCGCAGCTGTTGAGAAGGTTGGATGTGAAAGGTGTCGCCCTTGCACTACGCCTTCGGATGGTATGACGAATGCTGAGGCGGACTTGTTGGTTCGGGATGCGGCATCTGTATACAGGGTGTTCAAAATTAAGCGTTCACGAGCGCTACGCAAACACAGCAGCGATGACGGGAAACCGGATAATAACTTTACGCTACTTGTGTAAGAAACAGGTGCTGCTAATTATGTAGCACCTGTTTCTTACTCAAGGAACGGAAAAAATAGCACCAGTTTTCTTTTGTTCGCCTATTTATAAAGTGCTAGTGAAAGCTTAATTTTGAACACCCTGTATGCTGCCGTGAACGAAGAAAACTTCTCGTCTACCGGAGCATGAAAATAGGCTCGAAGGACTTGAGGGGGAACCTGATCTCTTCTTTCCAGAAGGCCCCGCCGCAACCATTTCATCCTGCCATTTGCCAGACAAGGCATCCCTCTCTCCTTACCGTCCTTACACTCCTTCGGAGCATCACACACGGAGAAATGGATCCCCGAAGTGGCGTCCAGCGTCGTCGCCTTCCTAGATACCTGCGGCCGCTTTTGAGTCGCCTGGCCTGAGTAGCCTGACCACCTAACCCTCACCACCATCCCCGTCCCCGTCTCTACAACGCCCCCCCCCCCCCGGAACTATACTCCCCTCTCATACTCCTGGCCAATCGCCCTGTGTGGCTAAGGGCCATATCCTTTGTGGCTGAAGAAGAAGAAGTTCCACCGGAGCGGTTCCATCATCGCCGGTCGGGGCTCATGTAGAGGAAGACCATCGTCCTCTACATTTGGTGACCCGATGATAGGACGTTGTGCGCAGCCTAGTGGTGCCGAGGAGGGAAGCGAAAGCGGTGAAGGGCTGGCTTTCGAACTGCCGCCCTCGGTCAGTTGTGATTTGGGATGGTACGCCAAAACGCGATATCCACATAGACAAGAAGGTGGCGGCGACAGTTTCGGCTGACATGTCCGGCATGGGGAACGCCTCTGCCCATCGAGTGCAACGGTCCACGGCGGTGAGGAGATAGCGATTGCCGGAGGACGGGGGCAGCGGTCCCACTATGTCCAGGTGGACCATGTCGAAGCGGGCGTCGGGCAGAGCGGAACGTCCTAGTGGGGTCACAGTGTGGAGGTGAGTTTTCGATCTTTCTTATCGCCGCTCCGCGTCTGAGGGGGGAGCACTGTAGCGGGCCGTGGACAACGACGAAGATGGCCACGCGCCTGGAGCACCTGCCTCAGTTCCACCGGCGCGGCCATGGAGATAGGCCACTGTCATCGCCTCTCCGTGGCATACCATCATCGCCGGTCGGGGCTCATGTAGAGGAAGACCATCGTCCTCTACAGAATAATGGTGCGACTGGGAGCTCACAAACTTTTATACACAGCGGCGAACATTGTAGAAAGCTCGCGTCGGTGGAGAGGAGGAAATACAGAACCCAGGCAGCTCAATCTACTGAAAGTTGAATACAATAGGGGTTGGCCTTGAACCACCTAGGGGTGGAAGACCTTGAACAGACTCTTGAAACTAAGGAACATTGATAAGACACGTACCGTCCACCCCTATTGCACCCGACTTTTAGTACAATGTGCTGCTTGGGAGGCCTCTCCGAGCTCGTCGGCCCGTCCTTGATTGATGCGAGCGGAGGAGCAGATGCTTCCAGAAGGATCGCTTGCAATGTAGCGCGACGTGTCACAGGCCCCAGCCCGTCGTTCGACGCCTCGTTGCCTGTTGTTGTTGCGTGTGGTCGCCCCAAAGAAGATACATGGCAATATTACTTTGGTTGCCGTATATTTGGTTCGTATGAAAGCGTCTCCGAGCGTCTCCTATGAAAGCGTCGTCCCGCTAGGGAGTATGACACCCTGACGGGTCCGGCGGACGGGTATAGACAAGAGTGTAGTCGAAGTCACTTTAAGTGTTCGTTGCATCGATTCAAATCAGCTTGCTGCTACAGAGTGCCTGTCTCGGCCGTAACGTTCACTGTCTCTATTACGCATTATCGCTATGTAGTATGTATAATGCACCGACACGCCGAAATAACTATACGGGCTTCAACATCGCCGATGAATTAGTTACATTTCTGTTCCATTAACTTCAATTCTAACAGTTCCACTTCTGAGTAGGTTCGCAACCTCTGACTCTTAATTGCGTGACAGCGAAAATAGGGGAGGATAGTGAAATAGCGAATTAGAAAATAGTGAAATTTTGAGCCAAATATATCGGAATGCAGAGGTAATCACATACTGAGGACATAAGATAGACTACGATAAGACTTGATGCCGTTGTGCACAGCTTGAGACCATTGTAAAGATTCGACGAGAAGACCATTTTCGAGTGGAATTCCAGGAGATCGCTCCGTGCGTTCTTATTGCCTAATCAGTTGTTTTCGTGCCGGCGGCACACAAGAGGAGACCTTACCTAGCCAAGAGGCCGTCAAATATAGCGTTTGCAACAGGTTCTGAGAATAGATAAGCACCCTCATTGCATTGAACACTTTGGAAGCCGCCGTTTCTTTGTATTATTCCCTGACAGCTCCAAAGACAACTGTTGCCCTGTACGGCGAACAGGCCGCAACAACCGGAAAGGAGGATTGTTCCTGATTGGCGGACGAAATTCTCGTGTGATCAGCTTAAACCAGAGGTCACTAAACTGGTGAATACGGGCAATTAAGTTCAATAAGAACAATATGGCATTGTTTTCTCCTGAAATTCAACAATCATTCAATTTGTTTTTCATTAAACAAAGGTATCATATGCCGATTCGAAACAATTTGCTGTATATTGTTTTTTCCTGGTTTCTTAAACCTTTTTTTAAAGAAATGATTCGAAAGATTCGAGTTTCGTATGATTCAGAGAACTTTCCTTGGTTTTGGATTCGAATTGGGAACCATCTTGATTCATCCCATCCCTAATATGAATGCGTAGTCCTAAATAGTTTATAGTTACCTATTTATCCTTTCTCACCATTAGTTTGCTTTTTGAGTATGAGGTTTGGCCCAATATTGTCATTCACTCTAATTTACTTGTTGTTGTTATTGTCGTCGTTGTTTCACGTCGTTGTGCGAACTTTGAATGACCCGGCCGAGGACGCCAGCAACTTGGTGGCAGGGTACAAGTTGCTTAGACACGCCGTCTTCCGCGAGGGACGTTAAATACGGGGTGCCGTGTGATGAGCTTTCATCGCACGTTAAAGAACCCTCAGGTGGGCAAAAGCAATCCACAGACCGACCGCTGTGGCGTCGCTCATGATCTCAGTTGTCTCGCGACGTAAACACCCAATTATTATTATTATTATGAACTTTGAATGTTGGTGTCTTTTATAAAACATTCATCGACTAGCCCACTCTCGTGTGGAATTGCTCTTCATGGCTTCGTGCGTTCTTACCGCCTTATCAGTTGTTTTCGTGCCGGCGGGACCCAAGAGGAGACCTTATCTAGCGAAGAGGCCATCAAACACGCCGTTTCCAACAGGTTCTGAGAATAGATAAGCACCATAATTGCATCAAAGACTTTGGAAGCCGCCGTGTTATTTTTTCTATTATTTCCTGACAACTCTTTAAGACAACAGCTGCCATTACGGGGAACAGACGGCGACAACTAGAGAGGAGGATTGCACAGTTTTACCGGTTTAAACAAGAGAGAGGACAGTAGGACTGGCTAGAATGTCTGTTTAGTTTATTAATATATCTGCATCGTCGAAGACTTTAGAGCAGCGAGGAATGAATTTACGAAACAAAAGGAAACACATCTTGCACGCGCATGACATGCGTGCATACAGATATAAATGGATGCATGTAAACAAACTCTAGTTGTACGATAACATAATCAGAAAACAAAGCGCTATTCGATTTACAGACAACATTCTTTGACAAACTCTTCCATCGTGATGTAGTGCAGTTGAAGGAAGACGCCTGTTCTGAAGTCATATTCTCCAAGTTGTCTCGAATGATGGACTACAGAAGACATATTGTAGGGAGAAGCAAATACCCGGAAGGTTTTAATGCAGTTCCATTATAATACCCACTCTACATACATATACAAACATATTTATGTCGAATATCATCACTTAATCATCATTTCAGGAACATTTCCGTCGTAAATAATACAGAGACAAGGCAAATATGGCGTCACCATTTCGAACGTTCTCCATTGGAGCATTCTACAAACGAATAACTTTCGTGTGGGTAGCGTTAACTTTACAATTTATAATTTCCTTCGCATTACCGTCTATTTCGGACTTGTGCCTTATGCGAAATTCGTCTCGATATTTTATCGGCCAAATCGAGCACATCGACTCACTCCAATCTTCCTTATAACGCCAGAGGAGCTGCAAAGCTGTTTGCCTTCTATAGTCCAGAAAGGGTAAAACGGAGTTGCGTAAGGTCTGGGAAGACAACAGGGTTTGTACCAAAGAGATTACGTAATGTCTTCAATCCAGGAATTTAAAGAAAAAGGCTTAAAAGGGAATCTCGCCCCTACTATGGGGGAAAGTGGCAACAATATCCTCTCCTCTATTAAAATTTCACCCGCATTATACCACCTTCATTTACTAAGATACTCGCTCCAAAGCAACTATATGTGATGACGTCATCTCTGCTCTCTCAAATAAAGCATAGACTATGAATGTGAGATCACCACTTTCTACACTACTATACTTAAAAGAAATCCAGAGTGAGGTGAGGTCCCCGATGCGTATATTTTTCACTATTATTTATGCTGCGTTGTAGCGTTTCACTGTGTAGTTGCGATTTTTTTAATGTTCTCACAGGGTTCGTAAATTATTTTTTATCAACTCTATAGCGTATTTTTAGAAGCGGAATTTTCTTGCGTTTATCTTCCCTGATCCTGCAACTCCTCTGCGACTCATAATGTATTAATCTGTATCGTCACAGTAAATAACGTATGCTGCGTCCGGAAGGTGATTACTTAAAACCCCCAGGGATCACCGCGGAGCGTGCCCTTGCTTCTCCTCGGATTAATATAAATCGCCACTCTCACCGATGGTCGCTCAGAATTCCCACCTATTTGCGCCGTCTGACTTTTTTTTTCCTTTTTCGGTGGGCGTGTTACGGTTAATTCAAATGTTCCTTATTGATGTTACTATCCCTAAATATCTGCGTAGTTTGCCCAGCATTGCCCGCCCTCTTATCGTCTCACGCGATGTGTAGCATCCGCAGTGGGGAACAATCTCACTTGCCATTCCTTCTCGTGTCTGGTGGTGTCTTTCTGAACAATTGCTGTCGGCTTTTTCTCATAGTTCGTTAAATAAAGTGTAAGTTTAATGATGTCCTCGCTAGGAAAAGTCACCTTAGGTGGTCCGCAGGTACAAAAACAACTGATAAGACGATGAGAACCCACGAAGGCATCGCGTGAAGTACCCTCTCGAACCTTATCTGTTTCTTAGTCACCGACTCACCGTGCAGTGATTGTGAGTAAGTGTTGCTCACATAGGGTATAAGAGTTTGTAATATATAATATTTTTCCCTTCTAGCTTAATTAATGCATATTATGATACACGTTTTTATATTTGTGCAGTTTTGTTATGTATAAGGTATTACAATTGTAACGGTCATTCATTAAAATAAACGTAATATCCACGTGAAGGTTGTGTCTACCAACAAGATGGCTACGAGCGGTTGTTTTTAGAGTGGTTGTTTTTACGGCGGTGGAATTAAAGCTCAAGAATATTACAGACATGGGTGGGGGCATTTAAAAGATTATGGACAGTTTATGAGATCTTTTACAGTTGATGAACATGACCTTATAAACGTCTTTTGTTGCCAGAATATTTAGCGCAATTGTTATAATCTTTTTTATATGTGTTTATTTGAAGTCCGTGTGAGCGCCGCGAAGCAACAGTGGCTATGAGCGGTGTACAGACGTGAACAAATGGAGAGAGGACAGCAGGAAGGAGTTGGGGACAGGTGGATTAACGTGCATCCTGGGTCAACTTCAGGGAGAACTGTGGGGGACATTCTTCTGTTAAGTCTTCGTAAAACACAGGGCAAACGTCAGACAGCAGAGCCGGTGACAAGATTCGAACCCGTGTCAAGTCCCAGTCTCGACGTAGCAAAGTGATCATCCTAACCTCTATGCCACGGGAGCTGGTTTTGGTATAATTCCACTCTTAAAGTAGACATCGGCAGGGAGAAGCAAATACCCGGATAAGGTTTTAACGCAGTTCTATTATAATACACACTCTACAAACAAATTTATGTTGAATACCATCACTTCATCATCATTTCAGGAACATTTCCGTCGTAAATCATACCGAGACCAGGCAAATCTGGCGTCACCATTTCATACCTTCTTCATTCGAGCATTCTACAAACGAATAACCTTCGTGTGGGTAGCGCTAACATTAAAATTTATAATTTATAATCTCCTTCGCATTACCATCTATTTCGGACTTGTGCCTTATGCGAACATCGTCTCGAAATTTTATCGGCCACATCGAGCAGATTGACTCACTCGAATCTTCCCTATAACACCAGAGGAGCTGCAAATCTGTTTGCCTTCTATAGTCCAGAAAGGGAAGAACAGAGGTGCAAAGAGTCTGGGAAGACATCAGTGATTGTACCAAAGAGATTACGTAATGTCTTCAATCCAGAAATTTAAAGAAAAAGGCTTAAAAGGGAATCTCGCCCTCACTGTGGGGGAAAGGGGCAACAATATCCTCTCCTCTATTAAATTTCCCTCGCATTATACCACCTTCATTTACTAAGATACTCGCTCCAAAGCTACTATATGTGATGACGTCATCTCTGCTCTCTCAAATAAAGCATAGACTATGAGTGTGAGTTCACCACTTTCTACACTACTATACTTAAGAGAAATCGTATACCAAACCGTGCTATACTACTATACAAAACTACTTTACCACTTAAGCCACTATTTATGACTTAAGTGCTGCTTGCACGTAGTGGTGTAACTCTCTTCCTTCAGTCTTACTCTCAACCCACATTCCCACACCAGGAGGTGACACTTACTTGCACGACAAATAAAGGCGCGGCGAAAGATAACGCCTTATCAGCCTTCAACATAAGCCGGTTTCCCATAAGCGCCGCTTCAGAGTGCGCCAGGTGATCGATGGATCTCCACCTCTTCAATTGAACCCCAGTGCAAGTCCGGAGTGAGGTGAGGTCCCCGATGCGTACATTTTTCACTATTATTTATGCTGCGTTGTAGCGTTTCACCGTGTAGTCCCGATTTTTTTACTGTTCTCACTGTGTTGGTAAATTGTTCTTTATCAGCTGTATAGCGTATTTTTAGAAGCTGGATCTTCGCTGATCCTGTAACTCCTCTGCGACTCATTATCGATTAATCAGTATCGTCACAGTAAATAACGTACGCTGCGTCCGGAAAGGTGGTTCGTTAAATTCCCAGAGCATCACCGAAGCGCGTCCTTGCTTCTCCTTCAATTAATATAAAGCGTCACTCTCACCGATGGTCGCTCAGAATTCCCACCTATCTGTGCCGTCTGCCTTTTTCCCCCTTTTTCGGCGGGTGTGTTACGGTTAATTCGAAAGTTCGTCATTAATGTTACTATCCCTAAATATCTGCGTAGTTAGCTCATCAGTATCCCCTTATCGACTCAACACGATCTGTTGCATCCGCAGTGGGGAACAATCTCACTTGCCATCCTTTCTCGTGTCTGGTGGTGTCTTTCTGGACAATTGCTGTCGGCTTTTTCTCATAGTTCACTACATAAAGTGTAAGGTTAATGATGTCCTCGCTAGGAAAGGTCACCTTAGGTGGTCCGCA
Organism: Ornithodoros turicata; assembly: GCF_037126465.1. Taxonomy (NCBI): domain Eukaryota; kingdom Metazoa; phylum Arthropoda; class Arachnida; order Ixodida; family Argasidae; genus Ornithodoros; species Ornithodoros turicata. Next base: position 12,922 of record NW_026999423.1, read on the forward strand.
GGTACAAAAACAGGTCCACAGGTACAAAAACAACTGATAAGACGATAAGAATCCATGAAGGCATCACGTGAAGTACCCTCTCGAACCTTATCTCTTGGCCACCGTGCAGTGACTGTGGGTAAATGTTGCTCACATAGGGTATAAGACTTTGTAATATATAATATTTTTTCCCTTCTAGCTTAATTAATGCATATTATGATACACATTTTTATATTTGTGCAGTTTTGTCAAGTGTAAGATACTACAATTCTAACGGTCGTTCGTGAATATTAATGTCCAAGTGAAGGGCGTGTCTACCAACAAGATGGCTATGAGCGGTTGTTTTAGGAGGAATTAAAGCTCAAGAATATTATAGACATGGGAGGGGGGCATTTAAAACATTACGAACAGTTTACGAGATCTTTTACAGTTTAGGGGGATGACCTTATGAACGTCTTTTGTGTCCGGAAGATTTAACGCAATTTTTATAATATTTTTATATGTGTTTATTTGAATTCCGTGTGAGCACCGCGAAGCAACTGTGACTATGAGCGGCATACAGATGTGAACAAATGGAGAGAGGACAGCAGGAAGGAGTTGGGGACAGGAGGGTTAATGCGCGTCCTGGGCCGACTTCAGAGGGAACTGTGGGGGACATTTGTCTGAGTTTTCGAAAAGCCTTTAGACAGCACAGCCGGTGACAGGATTCGAACCCGTGTCACCTCCCAGTCTCGGCGTGGCGAAGCGATCATCCTAACCACTATGCTAGTTTTGGTATTATCGCTTATCTTAAAGGGAACCTCGATCGTCTACCAATCATCGTTTTGTAGCATGCTTTCTACCACATACATCTGGGAACGTCAAGGGAAGTATGTAATTACAAAGCATGGAGCGGGCCTTATATGGAATTTGAGACAACACGCTTTCCGCCACGCTTGTGACGTCACGTGTCATCTCTAACGATGGCAGATCATCAGGGCGGTTTGTAAGTCACGTGGCACGTTACAGGAGGGACATTGGTCTGACCTTGGAAAACCCATGACGACGAACCAGGAAACCATCAGCGCAGGGTCCAAAGACTGACACGTGATCCGCGGGGTACGTGGACAAACATCACGTGACGTCCCCACAAAGGTATGTGAGACTCTAATACTACTATAGGCTCCGTGGTGGCGATGTTGCAGTGAGCCACATAGCATAGTTGGTCCCTGTGACCCTGGTCACGCTCGCATTTCCTGGACATTTTTTTCTTTATTTTTTACTTTGGCGTAGAAGGTATTCGTTGAGCCATTCGAAGACACTCTCTCATCCAACCAAGGGCACCCAGGAGAACTGCGACGCTTGTACACTTCTATAACATCGAATAAGGTAAGTTCTGTCCTTCTGCCATTCAGAATGTTATTTCGTCTTCTGATCTATTCAAAATGGGAGTCTTACGCCTCCCTGCCAAGATAGAGAACAAAATCAATGTCTGCTGACGTCGCAGGTTCCTCCGTAAAGCGATACAGTAGTCGACCTTGATACAGAACCCATAATCGGAACAATGGGACGACGCTGAAGTAATCAATGTAAAGATAGACTGAATTGAAAAATGGATCTCATAAATCTAACTTTGAAAGTAAACTTTCCAAAGTCGATGGTCTGTATCTACGACGTGTCAATAAACTCGCAGAAAATAAAGTTTAAAAGAAAAATTTACTTTACTGATACACGAGTCCCGAATAATGCGTCCTGGAGTAACCAGTCTCGACTGCTTTGGGACTAGCATCTACATTTTTGCCTTTACCGTTCGATCGATCAATCAATCGTTCCGTATTCCTTCTTTATACGTCCGTATCTAGAAAGTATCGATTTCATTCCTCCTGAATCCCCCTTTGGACTCCGGGGTTGCCAGACCAAACAACGGAATAAGTCACGTGTCTTCAGGACCTATACATATTATGACGGAGATGCAGACTAGCTGTTGGAGTCACCCCAACTTGATCAAGCCTCCGCGATGGGCGACACAGCCATGTCGTGTTTGTTTTTCTTTGTCGCCCATCGCTCAGGTTCCCTCAGCCTGTAGTATTGGGAACTCTACTGTACTTATGTCATTGAAATCCATGTATCCACACTGTGTTCTCTCAAAGTGTTGCTTCTACGTGTTAAGTATCACGAAGTTGATTTCTATGTTTTGAGAAGTGCGCCGTCATAGTTTGCGCGATCTGCCACACGTCTGACAACATTGATCCACCAAGTTCGCACAAGGTTGACACAATTTTAGAATTTTTTTAACCACCCGCAAGAGTTCGCTCGTGTCGATACAGCTCTCGTGTCCTGGCTCCACTTCACACGAAACTTTATCTTCAAGTCATGGGACCTTGTTTGTGTTCCGTTTTTAACTAGGTCACAAAATATCGTATATGATACCGGGATCATAAAATGAGGAACATAACGTGGAACTTTCATAAAAATACTGTGGCACTCTAGTACGCCACTGTAGAACTCGTACACACCAATAGGTTAGGCGCGTGACGACAAAACGCGCTCCACCAAAATATGAGACCGGGGAACTTGTACCTATACTATTATTGTCGTTTTTTTTTTTTTTTTCGCCTGGAAGATATTTTTGCGTTTGCGAACAAAGCTGCTTTGAGGAGTGATTCGCAAGAACTTAAATTTGCGGCACAGGTTTTCCGGAGTGTTTTGCTCTTGCGTATCGTGCCGCGTTCAATACTCGGGCATATTTCGGACCGTACAGGTCACGACAAAAGTTTATGGAACACGCGAGCTGTGTACTTTCACCGCGGCACGACACCCTAGCGGCAAGCGGGAACTGGTGAAATGAGGCCAGTTCACTGCCTGACAGGGGTGGACGACTGCTCTCTTAGTGACACACTGCGGTAGTTTCGGTAATAATACTCTTGTATGTGCCCGTGAAGTGAGTTGGATTGCAATCAATCAATCATCAATATCGGCGTCAATTGTTTATCAGCTGATCACCACTGACCCAAGCAGCACAGTGTACTGAAAGTCGAGTGGTAGGTGGAAGGCCTTGAACAGATTCGTGAAACTAAAGAACACTGATAACACACATACCTTCCACCCCCTATTGCACTCTACTTTCAGTGCATTGTGCTGCTTGGGGAGTTCCATAATAAAGCAGCTGTTTACAAGATATCTTTCTTTCTCTTGTTTACATATCACATCTTTCCAATAAAAGCAATACACCGTAAAGTGTTGATACCACGATTCATCCTTGTTATGACGGTGATAGAGGCGAGCTCCCTGTCTTAACAATCACGTGCTATTGGCTAGCACAACAATTAAATCCAACACACTTTGCGGGCACCATAACGAAACTACCGCTGTGTGTCGCTAAGAGCGGAGTCGTCCACCCCCTCTGAGGCAGTGCACTGGCCTGATTTGGCCAGCTTCCCTTCTTGCCACTCGTGTCCTCCCAATCTGCCGAATCCCAACTCGCCGAATGCATTGAAGGCCGGGAGACAGCCGTAATCCCTTGACCTCCAAATGTGCTGGTTCGACTGGCCGAATGATCGACATTTCCCTTCCCAATTCGCCGAATTTACCTTACCACCGTGACTTAGTGGCTTAGACCATCGCCTTCCACATCGAAATTGAGAGGTGACCCGGCTGCGCTGTCTGGATGTATGTTTTCCCCTGGTTCTCCTCAGATGTTGGTAAGGTTCCCTATGAAGGTGGCCCAGGGCACACTGTCCTCCCAGCAGTGCCTGTGAGAGAAATTACGGACCTCGGGGATGCTAGACTACGGAGTCCTGCCCCCCCCCCTCACGTCTCCTGGTGTTGGCAACCGTCGGGCATTGCGTCAGGCGTGCCCGTGAAGAGGCGCCGGGCTCCATTACCCCCCCCCCCCCCCCAGTGTAATTTGTCTTCCGCCGCACCGGCAGGCAGAACGCTCGGTAACTAACACGTCGTCAACCAACCAATTTGATTGTTCGTGGGACGTTCTGTTCTTCCTACGTTCATCTCTCATGGGTCTTTTCATTGCGTTGACAAGCATTACGCTTTCGCTGTAATTCATCCTCATAGCCAGCCACAACGTTACTACGATAGGACCTCTCACGATAGTGACGCAGAGCTTACGGCTTCTAGGTCTTGAAGCCGTAATAAAATACCTTTCAAATATTTTAATAAAAAACACAGAAAATTTAACGGACTGAAGTGCCTCGAAGAGATAGTTTTCTTACTCTAAATGAACAAATTACTAAACAGCACCCATACTGTTAATGAAAGAATGTCGAGAAAACACGCGAGCTGGTGGCGACGATTCAATACTAAAAACCCCCAAGACCAGGGAACATAGAAAGGTCACACACAAGAGAAATTTGATAGAAATATGTCCCCTTTTGTTACTCTGGCCGTGGATAAACTTATCGTCTTCCTATTAAACTTTTCAGCTGTGGCCTTATCTGCATGTGCCGCTACGTTCCCTAGTCGGTGGCTTTCGTCATAAATATTGCTAATGATATTGTGATTGGTGGGTGTCATGTTTCAACATCATTTCTAGTTCTCCAGCCACTGTTCACTAAGGGATTCAACGATTCTCGCACGTTTCCTATCTATAGGTCATTTTCCACCATACCCAACTCGCCGAAAAGCTCCTATATCATTTCCCAGCTTGCCGAAAGGGGTTGACCTTTCCCCTCAAAGATAATCCGCATTCGACGAACTGGGATTCGGCAGATTGGGCTGTGACCCTCGCCGCTAGGGTGTCGCACCGATGAGAAAATACACAGCTCGTGTCTGGACTTTTACTAAGACATCTGTTGTTCACGGGGATGGCGGCGTTCTCGGTAAATCCCTTTATTCTCCTCACATGAGAGAAAATGCCCCGTACAATGGCCTTTTTGGGACCCTGCAGGAGGCCATAGTACTGCAGGTCAGCCAGTTCTCATTCATTATCACCATGGAAGTAAGGAACTAAAGAGAGGGTGGGTGGTGGGATATACGTGTACAGTGCAATGTGTTTGTAGGGGTAACAAAAGCGTCATCAATTTTCATTTCTTTACATCTTGCATGAAGGGAGAAACCATTCTTCTGCGGCTTGCTTCAACTTTCTATGCTGCATGGAGTAGAAAGGGTCAAGGTAATCACGGTACAGCGTAGGAACGCGGCACTATTTTTGCCCTGATATGGCCAGAGTTATTCGCGGGAACTTGAATTCGCGATTGCGGAGAAATACGCGAAAAAAAAACACTTCTACAGTATTCCCGTAGGCGTTTAGTCTTTGCACATTTAAGCGATTGTTTTCCCCATATCTAAATGTGCGGGTCGAATTCGCTTCCCTTCATTTTCATGTGGGTCAGGAAGAATGCCATGATGTCACAAACTCATGGTGGCTAAATGTGTGTCATTTTGGAACGCAGCTCTTAGGCGCCCGCACCAGCGTTGACAAGCACCGGCGTTTTAGAAGCTGGTTTAGAGTCAGACGTAGTCTTCGCCCGTCGCAGCCATCACTCCGCGCTTACAGGAACCTATCGCTACGCCACTCTTCCTCATCTTAATCCCACCGGGCTCATAGTATAATGAAAAAGCTATCAAAGGTTTTCTCACTTCGTGTAGGGAAAGCTGTCATACCTGGCAACTGTACACGCGTGCTGGAATCTGACGTAAAACAATCCGTTTTCCCATCATGTTTGCTTGTACTGCTGTAATAGGGTTGGGACCCCCAACGTGCACATTCAGTTGAAGAAGAAAGTCGCGCGTCTATAGACCATCGGTCGTGTATTCTCTAGACCAGTTTCCGCGGGTGACGTCACAAGGCCGGTGTGTGCAAAACAAATTAGCAGAGAGTCCAGGACAATGAGAATGGGCGACGCCATAATGGAAAATGCCATGGAGGAATGAAACACAAGGAGCGGCCCTTCCGACAGTTTTCCATCGGGACGAGCGTAGCCGGCTTCGCATTGTATTCTGGGATACTCCTGTCTACCACGTTACCGCTCACGTGACCCTCCAGACAGCATGGCGCCAGCAGAGCAGACGACGCGAGCTGTAGTTGTGTCACAGCTTATATGGCAGTATTAAGTTGAGCCTGCGCTTTATTTCTGTGTATTCGAATGTTTACTGTTCTATTAGAAGACCAGTAACAGTGTGCAGAACGCAAAAGGAGTACGCGGGACTGGAAACATCACGTGTTGCAACGGTTACTTCCAACGTATGTACGTTCCTTGATTAAGTGGAAAAGAATGCCGTTCCATTAACCAGATTTGTACAACAGCAGAAGATATGAAATGAATCTGCGGCACAGTTTGAGGTCCCAAATGAACAATTCAAGATTACTCCAACACACAAGGGCGACTAAAAGTAAAACAACTGACCGTGTACTTACGAACAACACGTAGCCGTAGCCGTAACACATTACCATAGGTCGTTTCTACGATGGTGCTCACGTTTTCACAATAAATTACTTTCAAAAAGCAAAATCATACGGACAGCAGCGCGAGAAACAAAGCATCGCAAAACCGAAACTTTAGAGGGGATCACGTGGTGAACAGGAAGCAATGGGCGATGTTGACTCGAGCGACCGCTAGAGGGTGGCTACGCTAGCCTGGCGCGGAGAGCCGCTCCTTGTGTTTCCTTCCTGCATGAGAAACGCGAGCCCACCAGAGCTCACGCCGTGCACAGCTCGGTGGCCGGTGCCAGATGTAGAGCACTGCTCTGCTCCCCAACGGCTGCTGACGCATCGCGTTTCACCGAATGCCGTCGAACTATGAACTCACCGGCGGTGGCTGACGATTCGTATCGTTACGCTCCGCTCCGTCTCACTTTAAAGGCGCTGTCACACTGGACCGACACGACACCGACACTGACATGGCGCCGGCGCCGACGGAAGACAGACTTTGTCACCGTACTTTGTATTGCAAAGCACAGCTGTGACACTGCGCCGACCGACAGCGACAGACGCAATTCGACAACATGTCGCTTGTGTATGATACATTTGGATGACAAAATCGGAAGACAGACACTGTCTGACGATGTGTCGTCAGCGGTTTGATCGTTGCTCAAAGTATATCGCCGACAACAGACACATACTGCACGAAAAGGTTTTTTTTTTTTTGGGGGGGGGGGGGCAAAGACTGTGGCTTGGCCTATTCACGAACGGTATTAAATGGTAGAAGTATTTGGATTTACTTAACAACAGCAACTATTTTAAAAGTTCCGTGCATGAAACTTGCATAGCCTAAGCACGGGGCATGCAGGTCACCCGATCGTTCAGTAATCCAGTCACACACTCGTTTCGGTAGCATAATTTATTACAAACACTCTAATAGTTATGCTGGAACATGAAGTATTGTAACAAACTCAGCTCTGAGGACAGAGCTGACTCAACAGTTCAAGGTACAACAGTAAGACGGAAGAAATTGAACTTGCGGTTGCGGAGTCCAATTGTCCAGAAGTTCAACCTAGGGGTCCCTCTTCGGGTGGGGTGGCGAAGCGTACGTAGAAGAATTACGAAGTCACTACACGGAGCACCGTTGACGAATCGCAAAACGGAATAGGGGTCCATGAAGGCAAACAACACACATGATAGCGCACACAGTCCCACTTCACCTGACGCAATCAGCAAGGGCCAAATATGCCACGGGAAGCCCATTGCAAAGCCTTCCAAGGCGAACTGAAGCAGGGGAGACATAGCGTCAAGAAATGAGATACAACTGCGTCTGTGTTGGCCTCGATGTTCGTGATAATGACTACCAAGTATAAACAACGAGAATTCCCCGTACTTTCCTCAAAAGGCTTATCCGGGACGCCATGTTGAACTTGTCGGTTGTGGCTGTCATTCAGTGTGGCAGGCTCTTTTGTCAGGAGGGTCCGTCGATAGCTGCATTCGGCGACGGCCGACATACGGATGTCTGTGTCGACCGTCTTTTGTATGTGCAGTGTGACTGATTCGACGCCTTTGGATGTCAGTCGACAGGTTCTGTAGATTGTCGGCCCAGTGTGACACCGCCTTAAGCCCTCCTTAACGAACAGAGCGAACGAGGAGGGAAGCAAAGGATGAAAGTATGGGAGGAGTGAGAAGGAAAGCAGAGAGGAACATACGATGATAGTGCGGAGAGCGCGAGGAGGAAAGTGAAGGAGGAGGGTGCTACGAGAGGAGTCGAAGGAGGTGTCTGTGCCCTTTAAACGTTTTCTTCCCCACAAAATTGTAAGGCCGGTGTACAAAACTAGTGTAGGATGCGCCATTACCGCCTAAGAATCGTTTTGAACTGTTTCGGGGACGCGGCGGATGGCGCAGATTTCTTCACGCTACACGCAGTGCGCAAGGACTTCAAATGTATTTCCACTCACGCACTCTGTTGGCGTGGAAAAGGATAGTCTTCATCCAAGAGACTAACATAAATGCACATATCCGGGTTTGAAGCGGGTCCGTCTACCACAGACGTTGTGACAGTATTGATGCGTGTTGAACGGAAGAAACGGGGTACGTGTTCATTAGAGACGCGATTTAACAAAATTCACATATGTTAACGGGGAAGTCCGGTAAAAATAAAAAATACTACGACAGTACACTAGGGTACCTGCTCGAAAGCCCTGCGTGACAATGGGGCGAGCCCCTGAGTGACCGCAGGATAGCCACCCGGACGGCCGCACCCCTTGCGAACTTCGTCCGACCCTCCTACAACAGAGCCAACGTAAATGGATTGCCTCAGCCGGAGGCCAATGGAATGCCGCAACCGTGCAGGTGCATCGCATAGTTTTGGGGCGTTCCAGATCCTGCCGGGTAACCCATACGAGACAACTTGTATCATAGTCAAGCAACACTAGCATAACCTGTACCTTGACAACTCATGCCAAGCGATAAATCATGCTAGCACTGCATGAAGTCCTGGTATAAGTTGTCCCGAAATTAGCAGTTTGGTATTATCATACTTTTAGTTGTCCTGGTATGAATGTTGTGTGGTATGAGCTGGGTAGGAAGTAAGAGGACGCCGGAGCAGCGGAGGCTCCGGTGGCGTGACGTCTTTAAAGGGATTTAAAGTCCCTTCATTTAATGTCGAAGCTCTTTTCGTACGATAAAAAAAAAGGAGAAATGATCATGGGTTGTCGACCGATATCGAGCACAGTGGTTCCGCTTTCACAGATGAGTTTCTGGATACGAGCGTCCTTTCAAAAGAGAAGTGAATTCCCCTTTTTTAATTCATCAGGTCACTTCCCTGCTTTGGAAAGAAAATCACTTACGTCGCCAGACTTAAGTGCAGTCTATACAGTGTTTTGTAAGACATTCTTCTTTTTCTCTGGTTCCAGATACCGTGCTCGTACTCCGCTGCCTGAGCTGCCCAGGACGTTAAGCCTGAGTAGGTAAAAGCACACAGAGGAACGACATCAACACAGGGGCACACAGTCTGTGTGCCAAGGCTCAGGCTTTTACATAATATACTTCTACCACCAGCTTGCCTGCATATGCGCCATCTTGTAGGGTTTCCTTGCTCTGCTGTACGGTACGTATACTTTTTATTTAGCCCCGACTCCAGAATGCATTACCCAACCCTCTCTCACACTCCCACGCGGTCTATACATGACCTCCTTACCTCAACCTAGTGTAATTGGGACTAAGACAATTCCTTTGCTGTTTGCGTCCTGTTCTGTCCGTTTGTCTTTTATGTCTCAGACCTACCCAAGTGTTAGGCAACACAAGCAAACGAACAGACACTACTAGCTGGAACGGACATACTCGAAAACTTTTGTTGCTTCACTCATATTCTGTCCTAGCATTGTTCTGAATTCATTAATCATTTGTACTGATCTTTTATCACAATATTATTGTTGCTTCACAATGCGTTTCAATCTTTGATCGGTCATAATGCCTTCCTCGTGCTGTTCCCATGCTCCTACTTTTTTTTTCATTAAGAAATTCACGTTACATACATGGCATTCCCTATCCACGAGACGTCCATGTGTATTTTTCTCTTTATTCTGGTTCTGTGTTTTCCTTACAATAAGTGTACTAATGCTTCATTGCATGTTTGAATCTTGTCTTGTTGTACTCGCATTTGTCTACTTCTTCTGTGTCTACTTTTTGTCTACCTCAGATTACTTGCAGGGATATGATACGGTCGACGGCTGGAAGCTTCACGCTTCCATCCCACTGTCTTCTGATATGTGTCCGATGAAACAAACCTGTTTCCGTGAAATGGCCATCGTGGTCTCGAGAGTCAAATAAGGAAACAAGCAGAGGTATCGATAAACTAGAGTGAGTGAGTATCGATAAACACTGAAATCTAAGAGGCGCTATAGACAACAACCTAAAACACAGCGGCGACGACACATCATTGCTGCTTTTATTATACAACATGATCCCAGAGCAAAAAACAAGAGTCCCTGTAGCCTCAGTTGCTTCGCGGCGCAAACGCGGGAAAACGAGGGCCGCGATCCAAACAAATTACCGCACTTGACCTGTTTCTTGCAGTTCAATTAGTGTTGCTTACGTTCCTAAATTCCTCATTAAAATTACAGGAATTTCTCGCTTCATCTCCAAAGGCATGGCTTCGACATCTGAATTTGATCTCAACATGGAAAGGTCGCCACAGTGGGAAGACCTCAGGAAGGAAATGCACGAAGCCATTGCGGCGGAAGACGAGGCTCGTGTTCTAAAGTGCCTGGATGCTGCACCTGCTTTGAAACTGTGGTTGGACCCTGTTAAAGAAAAATCAGCTCGTTACAGAGCTGTTAAAAAGAAAGCCATCCGTATACATGGCCTCTTAGTCTCGCGTGGATGTGGACTCAAGAACGACAAAGAAGCATCGTATTATCAATATCTGACAGGCGTTCATCGAGCTGAAATACGACGGCAACGATACTACACCACAGAATGCAAAGACTCCTACATCTATTACTTGAAAAGCAAATCAAGGGGCCACGTCGGATGTGATGACTTCGAGGGGCGATTGGAGAAGATGTTCAGGGAACTTTCAACCGACCAATTAAACGAGAAAATATTGAAAGTTATTGCCACAGCACCGCATCTGGATATACTATTCGACTACAACAGCGAAAACGTTCAGGGGATCACGGGGTGCAGCGGCAGCCGCGTTCTCGGACTTACTGATTACGAAGAGCAGAGACTTTTTATCGGAGGCAGAGCAACGGAAGCCGAAGTCCGGGGCACGTTTATTCACGATTCTTGTCATTTGGCACTTCATCTGGTGTATAAAAATGATGGCAAGCCATATTTCCGCGAAGATACAGAAATGGAACGGCGATACAGAGCCATTCTGGATGACATAAAACGAAGAAAAGACGATGTGGATGTCTTGATCCGACTAGCTTTGATGAAAAATGAAGAACAAGAAGCGATTGTTCTTATCCCATACATACTAACTCAATGTGGCAGCGATCATGGAAATAGGGTTCTCGAAAAGGAGGTACCAGAACTAGGAAAGTTTTTTGAGGATACTGTCATCCCGGACATGCATAAATACATTCAAAATGGAATCCCACCGATAGATGCGACAATGATAGAAAAGGAAAACGCGAGACTCAACAAAGCTTTCAACATTGACAAACTCAATGTGAAATTCGAGAACCAACTGAAGAGCAGTGTCTGGGAAAACGGGTTGCTTCACGTAGTTACGGGCCCAGAACTGAGGCTTCTCGAAATAATGGTTCACAACGCTGTGCAATCTACGGGACTGCCGTACGTGTTTTTCGATGCAAAACAGCTGGACTCCGCACTGGAGGATGTGTTACTGGACTACAGATATGCTTTTGCGCTTGTAACGGTCCAAGAAAACAAAAACGTCCAAAAGATGATTCAGCTTTTCAGTGAAGTGTCCTGTGTCACTGGATCAAAAGTCATCTTGCTTGTGGAAGACAGTGGCAAAGACTACGTGATGAAACAAGTGCAAGAAGATGTATTCTTTGGCGAGAGGCACAAAGTTCATAGGATCGACGAAGCAAGCTTTGAGCACGTCACATATAGCTGCAAAAAATGAGTGTTCGAAAGTTCCCGCCTAAAACTTCAGGGCCAAAACGTGGTGTTGTCTTGGCTCAACCGCAAGTACACGAAAGTGAACATGACCAGCATGTTATTGTTATTGAGGTTTGAAGCAATGTCGCCCATAAAATTACTTTCTCGAATTGCGTAGTGAACGATGTCGCTTCGTTGGCGTTACACTGGTATGCCGACAAACCAAAGTGTCAATGTAGCCAGCTTTCAACCAATGGTTATATTTTAATATTCCGAAATCTCGTGGTGTGTAAGGGAAAAACCAGAATAGGGTCGCCAAAACTTTAACTCGCGGTCCCGCGAAGTATTCTGGCAACAACTATTCCTGACTTTTTCGATCGATATGTTCTCAGTGATGGGTAGTTCTGTAGGACTACTCGAGACCGAGCGAGATCCTACTATCTCACCACCGCGTGCCATTCATGGCAGTGTTTCAGTATGTACAAAGATAAATATTAGGAAAAAGCCGAAAGAAAAATAATGCATTGTACCGTGATGCCTTCCCGTTGTCGTGCTGCCATTCAAACCAATTAAAACTAGATCGGAGTGGCAGTTACTATAGCTACTGAGCATTCGTATTCTTCATTGGCTCACCACAGGCTTGCAACATTGGACCAATATTGGCAGTTTCATTGGCGTATTACGGGACCGAGTTGCACTGCCTATATTGGACCAACGTAACTTATATTGGCTGCCAATGTTGGACCGATATGGGACAAATGATGGTGTGTTGTTTGTAGAGTTATATTTACAGTTACCAAATTAAATCTTCGAAGGCATGTTGTGCTTGCACCACATCACGTAAAACTGCTTTCATACCGTGCATTCGTGCTGCCCAAACTCGAATACGCATCGGCCATATGGGATCCCCATCAAGAGTAGTTAATTCAAGCATTAGAGTCAGTTCAAAATGTGCTTCATTACATCTAACTATTCCAGAGACGCGAGTGTTTCACGTATAAAGAAAAACCTTGACGTTGATCTTCTCTCGTCAAGACGGTTGATAGCCAGGCTGTGTCTCTTCCATAAAATGTATAACACAAACACTCGCGATCGTCTCCTAGTCCCTGCTAACTACTACATTTCATCTCTTCTGGACTGTATCCATATGATTAAGCTTCCTCATTGTAATATCACTTCCTTTCTACAATCATTCTTTCGTAAAACAACTAGTGATTGGAATCTTCAGCCTGTCGTACACAGGACACTGCTGGTTTTAAGACAGCTCTCCTCCAATGCAGGGCTTCACATTCATCATGCTCTTCCCGTGGTGCACCTGGTCTTCTTTCCTTGTCGGCTTGATATTTCTTATTTATTTACTTACTTTTTGTGATACTTTTGTTGTGTGTTTCTATTGTACTTTTTCACACGTGCTACTCACCACTCCGTTATGTAATACGCTCTTGAGGTCTTTAAAGTACTCAAATAAATAAATAAGTAAAGTCACTTATTTCTGTTTCTTTTACATACAGTATAATTGGAACGAGGTCCGGGTAAAAACAACTCTCAAAATAAATTTTATTGTAGCACTCGTAGTGTCGATCGTCGTAATTGCCAGTGCATCTAATGCGCGTTTGTGATAAGCAGTTGTATTTTCTCGGTGTTTTCTCGAGTAAGCTCAAACCGGTTGAGTGCCAAGATACTTCTTCAAAACAACAAAAGGTAGTTGCGCAGTAAGAACCGTCTAAAGAAAGACATGGGGACGTCTGAGGCTGGTCCAGTGATAAGACCTCACTTCATTGTGGTTCTAACGTGAAAGAACTGATGTTCTGAGGCTGGAACGACACAGAGAGGACAAATAGATACAAAGTCTCAAATTGCCTAAGAAATTAACGAGAGAGATGGAAGCCACTTCAGAGGATAGCCAGCTGTGGGACTCGAACCCACTCGGTAATCCAGAAGATGTGAGTTCGTGTCCTACAGCTGGCTAACCTCTTCAATGGTTCATCGTCGTGGTTGTAAGTTACTCCCTCAAAATATATACAGATCAATATATTGCAGTCAGCTCCCGTGGCACAGAGGGTTAAGATGATCACTTTCCACGCCCAGACTGGGACGTGACGCGGGTTCGAACCCCCCCTCACCGGCTGCACTGCCTGATGTTCTCCCTGCGTTTTCCGAAGACTTTCCAGACGAATGTCGGCCCAGTTCCCCCTGAAGTCGGCCCAAGACACGTACTAACTCCCACTCCTTCCTGCTGTCCTCTCTCCATCTGTCCACATCTGTACGCCGCTCATAGCCACAGTTGCTTCGCGGCGCTGACGCGGAAATAAATGAAAATATATTGCAACTATACAACTACAGGTTGTTGGAACTACTTTTTCAGAATATTTCATTACCATAATTATCTAATTACGCAAGTAACTACCCAGATTGCATTTCACTTTCATGGGACACAGTAACAACCTAGATGCTGTGCGTGCAAACTAGCGTTATAAGTATGTAAAAATATGCTAAAAAATATGTACAATCTAGCAGCCATTCGAATGTACACATATCAGGCGAAATTCGACGGAAGAAACAAATGGTTGATAATTTACACTATTTGCATTATCTGAATCCCTCGCTGAAAACACGAGGTTCCTTATAGCAACGCGCCCATACTTGACGCATATCTACCGATTAGAACACTGACGCAGGGATTCCTGCTCCCCTAGCGAAAAAGAGAGGCGGTGCTCAAGGAAGTCACGGAGCAAACCCATAACGAGGGTAAGTCTGGGATGCATTGCTCGAATACCGGCTATTCGAGGTACAGCCAGACATTGGAACTTCTGGAGTACGTATGGCACAACAATACTACAACTAATACTACTACAATAATAATACAACTAATAAGAATTCTTATTAGTAGTAGTAGTAGTATTACATAGTACTAAAGAGGTCCGCTTTCACCAACGTTGCTTACCCTTGAACCGAGATGAAGCGTTGTTAAAACTTGAACTTATCGCTGAATTCTTTTTTTTGTAACCGTTAGTTGGTTCCGCGATGAATGCTTCAGTAACAATAACTCCCTCTCGTGAATCATAAGTCATAACTAAATGTTCAATTAAAGTTAAGGGAGCGTTGATCTCGGTTCAGGTGTGAATCGACGTCGGTGAAACCGGGCTAAAATAGCATAAACGCAGGTTATCTACTGGACGAAATCAATTCAGGAGCTTCCTTGCGTATGAAAGATGAAAGTCACTGAAAAGGTTGGCCAGCTGTAGGACCCGGGTTTGTCCCTTCAGATGACGCACCAGTAGTATAGACATAGACTGTATAATTTTCGAGCGGCATAAGAACCGAGCGGCATAAGAACCGTGCGCTATAACGACATCCTTTTTCTAATCCAAGATGGCCGATTCTAAGCCAACACAATCCAGTTCTAAGCCAACACAATCCACTTGTAATCCAAGCACGAGCCAAATCCAAAGCCATCTGATTGGCCGCCATTAGCCCCGCCCACTTCACGTTGATTGGCCACCGCGCCCCCAACTGATCTTTGAATGGCTGACCGTAGATCCGCTCCTTTATGCTAATTAGTTGGCTTGGCTCCGCCCAGTTCACACTGAGCGGCCCGTGCTAAGCCTTGACTGATCGTTGATTGGTTGACTGTAGCTCCGCCCCCCTTATGCTAATTACTCGGCTCTGCCCCCACTTCACACGCTGATTGGTGCACGCGTATCGCTGAGCACAGCTCCGGCCCTTTATGCTAATTAACCGGCTCCGCTGATTGGTCCATTCTAAGCCTACTGATCACTCTCCCAGCCGCCGCCGCCGCCGCCGCCGCCGCCGCCCGCCGGACGCCCCGCTGCGGCCTCAAACTTACCCGGGTTGGCCCGCCGCCGCCGCCAGATGGTGCGCCGGTCGCTCGCCGGCGGCTTCATCTCAGATGTTCAAACTTACCTTGGGGCGTCCGCCCACTTCATGCTGATTGGTTCATTCTAAGCCTACTGATCACCCTTCCAATGTAAGCCTGCCGATTGGCCGGTTCTAAGCCCACTGACACTGGATGGTGCAACCCTTTACTGGCTCCGCCCACTTCACGCTGATTGGTCCATTCTAAGCCTACCGATGGCTGGCCCTGATTGGTCCACGCTAAGCCTACTGAACGGTGATTGGCTTACCTGTCGCTCCTAAGCAGCTTCAGATAAGACACACACGACAATTGTTGATTTCAACCTTTATTTGGTACAACAGCCTCCTGGTTCAGCTGTGGGTATAGGTTCAGCTGCATCAGAGAGATCATTGGTCTATGTGGACATCTCTCACGCTCACTCAGCTCCCTCGGTAGATTCCAACTGTTATTGGTTCATCTGACTGTGCACGTGGCCGCTCACCCAGCTCCTTATCGGTTCTAGTTGGTCACAGCTCCCTCATAGGCTCCAACTCCGATGGGTCCATCTAACAGCAAGTGGTCACTGCTATTGATCCATTGAACTGCAAGCCACTCATTGGTCACTCACACTCATCCCTAGACGAGGTAAATTTAACTGTGGAACTTTTACCATAAGATAACTTTAGCGGGGGGGCTGGTAGGCTCCAACGGCTATTGGCCCGCGCCTCCACCCATTGGTTCACAACGCGCATGCTCTGACGGCGCCGAAGAAGCCTACTGATCACTCTACCAGCGCTCTGATTGGCCGCTACCAATTGGCCCTCGTTCTAAGTCCACTGACACCAGATGGCGCAACTCTTCACCAGCTCTGCCTACTTCATGCTGATTGGTCCATTCTAAGCCTACTGACTTCTAAGCCGAACCACGCTAAGCCTACTGATTGTCCCTTCACACCAAAGCCTACCGGTGTCTGGCCCTGATTGGTCCACGTTAAGCCTACTGAACAGTGATTGGCTAGCCTGTCGCTCCTAAACCACAATGCAGCAGCTTCAGACAAGACACACGACAATTGTTGATTGCAAACTTTATTTGGTACAACAGCCTGTGGGTTGGTTCAGCTGCGTCAGAGAGATCCCGGTCATCTCTTGCGCTCATTGGTCACTCAGCTCCCTCGATAGACACCATATGGCTCATCTAACTGCAAGTGCTCATTGGCCCATCTGACTAGAGCTCCCTAACAGGCTCCAACTGCCCATGCCTCCATCCGCGACTGCTCACTGGCTCACAATGAAACTTTTTCACATGCTCTGCCCTACACTGACAAGAGATGGCACCACTTGTCTTTGCAAAGATGGACAGCTGCCATTGCATTGGTGACTCATTTCTATCCAACTGGTTCTAGAGAGCCAGCGTTCTGAACAGCTTACATGCCACCGCCTGTTCACGTAGACGCAGTTGAAAAAAAAAAAAAAACATTTTCAGGGTACACATCTCAAAACACGCTCCACACAAGTAAAGTTGGCTTCCCCCGGTTGCATGCCTGCGTTAGGTGAAGCCCGTCCCATCTGGCTGCTCACTGGTTCACAATGAAACTTTTTCACATGCTCTGCCCTACACAGACAAGAGATGGCGTCGCTTGTCTGCAGCTGCCATTGCATTGGTGACTCATTTCTATCCAACTGGTTCTAGAGAGCTAGCGTTCTTAACAGCTTACATGCCGCCGCCTCCCGCTATTCACATGGCCACAGTTGGAAATGGGAAAAATTTTTTTTTCAGGGTACACATCTCAAAACACACTCTACACGAGTAAAGTTGGCTTCCCCCGGTTGCATGCATGCGTTAGGTCAAGCCCACCCCCTGAGAACAGGCTTAGTGTCGTTTAGGATGTGTGTGCTTTGCAGTTCAACCTAAAAATTGTTTCAATCAAGCAGAATGGCAAATGATGCAATGAAGCGCGTTCATTCTTGAGAACGAATTTTGTGACAGAACATAAACAAAACAAAACATTTCAATGTGCAAAAAACTCGTCGTGATGCTAATCAGGGAAGCCAGCACGCGTTCGAAATAAGCAAGAAGAAGCACATGATCGAGAAAACAACGATAGTTGATGCTGTGCAGAGAAGCTGGTTTGAGGGAAAAACAGCTTGTATGATCAACAAACCCCATAGAGCTTAGGCCTGTTTTTATTTTAGACAGCGCGCATTCAACACGCGAAACTGAAACGCGTGGACAGCTCACGCGATTTTAGCCTGCCCATATCGGCGTATATTGCAATTTTTCACCTGAGAGGCATGCACACACCGTTATCACGTAGCTATGAATACACACACACACACACAATACAATTTTGAATGCGTAATCTGCGCGACGCACGAGCTCAACATGCGCCCGACACGCCAAACTATCGCGCGCCTTCCCGGTTTACAAATCTACATCACGTCGCAAACGTAGCCGACGTGTATTTCACGCGACACACCTCCGCGTTCGCACGAGCACTACTGAAGAAATATAAATATAGGATGATCGCACTCAATCTTAAAAGGCAGACTCAACACAAGCTGAGTATGAAGAAACACAATTGCTCTCCCAGAACATTACGTGCAAACATAGCCAGCGCACGCAGAGCACAACTGGAAGCACCATTAGAAATATTAGGATAGTCGCATTATGAACAGGTTCATCTCGGAAAAAAATGTGCTCACCTTCGCTGACGGCATGCAGCAATATCTGAAACATGCGGGCAGCTCACGCGACTTTAGCCTGCCCATGTCCGCGTATATTGCGGTTTTAGACTTCAACATAAGAAATTAACTAAATCAAGCACAGTGATGCTATGTCGTGACTGACGCTTATTAAACAATGCTATGCAGTGAAGCTTCGCACGTACTCAATGTTAAAAACGGACACTCAACCCAAAACTGAGTATGAAGAAACACAATTTCAGATTGCTCTCTCCCAGAACACCCCGTGCACCTCCGCGTTCCTTCTCTATACTGGAAGCAGCAATATTAAGATCGTCGCACTATGAACAAGTTCATCTCATCAAAAGAAAGGGCTTACCTCATCACACCGGTATTACGCACGTAGACTCTTGTCGCGCGACGCGCTACAGCAGGGTAGGGAAACACGGCCGCGTGGACAGCTCACACGATTTTAGCCCGCCCGCGCACACAGGCTCAACATGCGCCGACACACCAAAATGCCGCGCGCACCTTCCTGGTTCACCACTTACCGTGCCAGCCGCACGGAAAACTTGATAGCCGAAACACAGGCGCATAATATAACCCTCCGGTTGGGACCATCTCTTTTATATCAGTGCTCGCTCGTTTCCGCAAGGTTGCAAGCCCGAGAAATTGGGTCACCTTGAAGATGAGCCATCTGTTTTATATCAAAACGCACTTCATGGCCAAACTCTGCGGCGGACCCTAGCGGAAAAAAATGTTGCGTCAAGGTGATGTAACGAGAAACTGGGTCACCTCGTAAATCATGTTTTCCGAGGCCGCACGTATTAAAACCAGTGATCACACCACGCTATGAGAAGGAAAAAAAATATCCCTATGAGTCCACCTGCTCATTGCCGAAACAAGCACCGAGAACAAAGGGTTCGCTTATGCAGTTTCCAAGAGGTTCCAAATGTCCCTCGCAGCTAACGGGCGCGCATCACGGGCACGATTGTGTAAACAAAATCGCACCACCCTCCAAGGGCGCATTTGAGTTCCGTCCGTCGGTCGACTCTGGGTTAAGCGCACAACGAGGAAGATGAGGAAAGTTTTCAGTTCATTCGGCAGTATTTCCTGTTTTTAGGAGGGAAAATTCTGTGTTGTGTGATGGAGACGCTATATAGATAGGTGATAAGGAGAAGGATTATATAGCACGTACTCATCGACTAAGCGAGTATAGTTTGTGGAGAGCGCCACGCTATTTTAAAGTAATTTTATATCATATCCCAAACGTTCTGCGCGATCAAACGGAAAGAAGAAAACCGTTTCACGCATCACGGTGCGTGCGCGTGCTCAAACAAGTTCTGGCTATTAGTAAAAGAAGTAGTTTTGGGTTCCCAGGCGGGTGTTTCCAGCGCATCAGGCAACAACGTAAACTGTTCTGCGCGATCAAACAAGTCCCGCTCCAACGCGCGTACCATATCATAACTTGTTTCAGCGTGCTCAAACAAGTTCTGGCTTTTGTGGTCGTATGATGGTGCAGATTTGTAAGAAACACTGAAGAGAGTCAAGGATGATCCTCCGACATGAGAAAAGTGATGAGCAGCGACTTGACAACCGCGAAACTGCGAAGCCTCAGTGTGTCGTGTGAGATGGATCAGTTCGTATGCAAACGCATGCTGGCAGATTTACAACGCCTACACAACTTTTTAAATGGACACGGAGAAGAGAGTGATTTTAGTGACATTTTGAGAGATATTCCCGTGCGGAGTACTCATAAAATAAGACAGTTTGTGAGATACAAGTTGCAACTGCTGGAGCGATATAGAAACGGAGAACCCATCGACGAGACAATCATAAATGCCGGGTTTTCCATCCCCGTGGTGCGCGACTACTGGAAAAAGAACCACACGAGCTTGGACATTACCGTCATCGAGGGAAATGAACGTGTTGTCTCCACGTTAGAAGACATCCT
This sequence comes from Ornithodoros turicata, assembly GCF_037126465.1. Taxonomy (NCBI): domain Eukaryota; kingdom Metazoa; phylum Arthropoda; class Arachnida; order Ixodida; family Argasidae; genus Ornithodoros; species Ornithodoros turicata. The sequence continues at coordinate 33,327 of NW_026999423.1, forward strand.
CGCTAAAGTGTTGTGAATACAGTGTTTAGCAGTACCGCGGGGTCTCTATGAAGCTTTCATCGGGAAACGATTCACCACCATCGACAGGGTAGACGATGCCATGGACGAGATCCTACGAGTATACCACGAAATTGAGCTAGAAAAAGGAGATGCGGACCTATTCATGATATCACGCGAAGTCCTAAAGAGATACGGCTACAGAGACATCGCGGGCATAGATATTCTTCAAGCTCTTCATCTGCTGCACGTCTTAGTTTACCTCCGGAATGAATGCTGTCGTATCATGTACGAACCGGATGGCTGCCCCCTAAAGATCGAGTGAAACAGAAGAAGAAAAGGCGTCTTTGACGAGCAACCGATTGGAGTGCGGTACAAAATAAATAAATATTTTGTCAACACAGTTGTCCGTTTGTATGACTGGATAGGAAAAGCACGATATTTCTTGCATTTTTCTAAAGATATAGATTAAAAAGTTGTGCATATACTCACACATACTATACAAGATATATGATTGTGGATTAATTGCTAAAATTTATCGATCCACATTCAAAAGAAGTGGTGACTACCACACATCAGTAAAAGTTTAATCACAATTTGAACAAGTGTTGCGATTTATGATCAGTGTTGTAGAATGTGTAATTTCACAATACGCAAGCTTTAATTCGCTCACTTTGACGAGCACTCTTTCACGATGACAGAGAATTTAATCCAATGGATTGATATTTTCTATATACACTATAACATAATGCGAATTCTTTACGTCGTGGATATTAAAAGTTACGAATATTTTCCGAATGAAATTTACTTAAAACTCGAAGAAAGGGTCACCCGCGTCGACGAAGACGTTTCGGCAACACGCCGGGCCGCGTTTCCCCAATGCCGTACCCGAAACCGAACGCGATTCTGCGCCCGACGCGTTAACGCGGTACCGCACGCGTGCGTGTTGCTTTTTGCGGAAACGTCTTCGTCGACGCGGGTGACCCTTTCTTCGAGTTTTAAGTAAATTTCATTCGGAAAATATTCGTAACTTTTAATATCCACGACGTAAAGAATTCGCATTATGTTATAGTGTATATAGAAAATATCAATCCATTGGATTAAATTCTCTGTCATCGTGAAAGAGTGCTCGTCAAAGTGAGCGAATTAAAGCTTGCGTATTGTGAAATTACACATTCTACAACACTGATCATAAATCGCAACACTTGTTCAAATTGTGATTAAACTTTTACTGATGTGTGGTAGTCACCACTTCTTTTGAATGTGGATCGATAAATTTTAGCAATTAATCCACAATCATATATCTTGTATAGTATGTGTGAGTATATGCACAACTTTTTAATCTATATCTTTAGAAAAATGCAAGAAATATCGTGCTTTTCCTATCCAGTCATACAAACGGACAACTGTGTTGACAAAATATTTATTTATTTTGTACCGCACTCCAATCGGTTGCTCGTCAAAGACGCCTTTTCTTCTTCTGTTTCACTCGATCTTTAGGGGGCAGCCATCCGGTTCGTACATGATACGACAGCATTCATTCCGGAGGTAAACTAAGACGTGCAGCAGATGAAGAGCTTGAAGAATATCTATGCCCGCGATGTCTCTGTAGCCGTATCTCTTTAGGACTTCGCGTGATATCATGAATAGGTCCGCATCTCCTTTTTCTAGCTCAATTTCGTGGTATACTCGTAGGATCTCGTCCATGGCATCGTCTACCCTGTCGATGGTGGTGAATCGTTTCCCGATGAAAGCTTCATAGAGACCCCGCGGTACTGCTAAACACTGTATTCACAACACTTTAGCGAGGATGTCTTCTAACGTGGAGACAACACGTTCATTTCCCTCGATGACGGTAATGTCCAAGCTCGTGTGGTTCTTTTTCCAGTAGTCGCGCACCACGGGGATGGAAAACCCGGCATTTATGATTGTCTCGTCGATGGGTTCTCCGTTTCTATATCGCTCCAGCAGTTGCAACTTGTATCTCACAAACTGTCTTATTTTATGAGTACTCCGCACGGGAATAGCTCTCAAAATGTCACTAAAATCACTCTCTTCTCCGTGTCCATTTAAAAAGTTGTGTAGGCGTTGTAAATCTGCCAGCATGCGTTTGCATACGAACTGATCCATCTCACACGACACACTGAGGCTTCGCAGTTTCGCGGTTGTCAAGTCGCTGCTCATCACTTTTCTCATGTCGGAGGATAATCCTTGACTCTCTTCAGTGTTTCTTACAAATCTGCACCATCATACGACCACAAAAGCCAGAACTTGTTTGAGCACGCTGAAACAAGTTATGATATGGTACGCGCGTTGGAGCGGGACTTGTTTGATCGCGCAGAACAGTTTACGTTGTTGCCTGATGCGCTGGAAACACCCGCCTGGGAACCCAAAACTACTTCTTTTACTAATAGTCAGAACTTGTTTGAGCACGCGCACGCACCGTGATGCGTGAAACGGTTTTCTTCTTTCCGTTTGATCGCGCAGAACGTTTGGGATATGATATAAAATTACTTTAAAATAGCGTGGCGCTCTCCACAAACTATACTCGCTTAGTCGATGAGTACGTGCTATATAATCCTTCTCCTTATCACCTATCTATATAGCGTCTCCATCACACAACACAGAATTTTCCCTCCTAAAAACAGGAAATACTGCCGAATGAACTGAAAACTTTCCTCATCTTCCTCGTTGTGCGCTTAACCCAGAGTCGACCGACGGACGGAACTCAAATGCGCCCTTGGAGGGTGGTGCGATTTTGTTTACACAATCGTGCCCGTGATGCGCGCCCGTTAGCTGCGAGGGACATTTGGAACCTCTTGGAAACTGCATAAGCGAACCCTTTGTTCTCGGTGCTTGTTTCGGCAATGAGCAGGTGGACTCATAGGGATATTTTTTTTCCTTCTCATAGCGTGGTGTGATCACTGGTTTTAATACGTGCGGCCTCGGAAAACATGATTTACGAGGTGACCCAGTTTCTCGTTACATCACCTTGACGCAACATTTTTTTCCGCTAGGGTCCGCCGCAGAGTTTGGCCATGAAGTGCGTTTTGATATAAAACAGATGGCTCATCTTCAAGGTGACCCAATTTCTCGGGCTTGCAACCTTGCGGAAACGAGCGAGCACTGATATAAAAGAGATGGTCCCAACCGGAGGGTTATATTATGCGCCTGTGTTTCGGCTATCAAGTTTTCCGTGCGGCTGGCACGGTAAGTGGTGAACCAGGAAGGTGCGCGCGGCATTTTGGTGTGTCGGCGCATGTTGAGCCTGTGTGCGCGGGCGGGCTAAAATCGTGTGAGCTGTCCACGCGGCTGTGTTTCCCTACCCTGCTGTAGCGCGTCGCGCGACAAGAGTCTACGTGCGTAATACCGGTGTGATGAGGTAAGCCCTTTCTTTTGATGAGATGAACTTGTTCATAGTGCGACGATCTTAATATTGCTGCTTCCAGTATAGAGAAGGAACGCGGAGGTGCACGGGGTGTTCTGGGAGAGAGCAATCTGAAATTGTGTTTCTTCATACTCAGTTTTGGGTTGAGTGTCCGTTTTTAACATTGAGTACGTGCGAAGCTTCACTGCATAGCATTGTTTAATAAGCGTCAGTCACGACATAGCATCACTGTGCTTGATTTAGTTAATTTCTTATGTTGAAGTCTAAAACCGCAATATACGCGGACATGGGCAGGCTAAAGTCGCGTGAGCTGCCCGCATGTTTCAGATATTGCTGCATGCCGTCAGCGAAGGTGAGCACATTTTTTTCCGAGATGAACCTGTTCATAATGCGACTATCCTAATATTTCTAATGGTGCTTCCAGTTGTGCTCTGCGTGCGCTGGCTATGTTTGCACGTAATGTTCTGGGAGAGCAATTGTGTTTCTTCATACTCAGCTTGTGTTGAGTCTGCCTTTTAAGATTGAGTGCGATCATCCTATATTTATATTTCTTCAGTAGTGCTCGTGCGAACGCGGAGGTGTGTCGCGTGAAATACACGTCGGCTACGTTTGCGACGTGATGTAGATTTGTAAACCGGGAAGGCGCGCGATAGTTTGGCGTGTCGGGCGCATGTTGAGCTCGTGCGTCGCGCAGATTACGCATTCAAAATTGTATTGTGTGTGTGTGTGTGTATTCATAGCTACGTGATAACGGTGTGTGCATGCCTCTCAGGTGAAAAATTGCAATATACGCCGATATGGGCAGGCTAAAATCGCGTGAGCTGTCCACGCGTTTCAGTTTCGCGTGTTGAATGCGCGCTGTCTAAAATAAAAACAGGCCTAAGCTCTATGGGGTTTGTTGATCATACAAGCTGTTTTTCCCTCAAACCAGCTTCTCTGCACAGCATCAACTATCGTTGTTTTCTCGATCATGTGCTTCTTCTTGCTTATTTCGAACGCGTGCTGGCTTCCCTGATTAGCATCACGACGAGTTTTTTGCACATTGAAATGTTTTGTTTTGTTTATGTTCTGTCACAAAATTCGTTCTCAAGAATGAACGCGCTTCATTGCATCATTTGCCATTCTGCTTGATTGAAACAATTTTTAGGTTGAACTGCAAAGCACACACATCCTAAACGACACTAAGCCTGTTCTCAGGGGGTGGGCTTGACCTAACGCATGCATGCAACCGGGGGAAGCCAACTTTACTCGTGTAGAGTGTGTTTTGAGATGTGTACCCTGAAAAAAAATTTTTCCCATTTCCAACTGTGGCCATGTGAATAGCGGGAGGCGGCGGCATGTAAGCTGTTAAGAACGCTAGCTCTCTAGAACCAGTTGGATAGAAATGAGTCACCAATGCAATGGCAGCTGCAGACAAGCGACGCCATCTCTTGTCTGTGTAGGGCAGAGCATGTGAAAAAGTTTCATTGTGAACCAGTGAGCAGCCAGATGGGACGGGCTTCACCTAACGCAGGCATGCAACCGGGGGAAGCCAACTTTACTTGTGTGGAGCGTGTTTTGAGATGTGTACCCTGAAAATGTTTTTTTTTTTTTTTCAACTGCGTCTACGTGAACAGGCGGTGGCATGTAAGCTGTTCAGAACGCTGGCTCTCTAGAACCAGTTGGATAGAAATGAGTCACCAATGCAATGGCAGCTGTCCATCTTTGCAAAGACAAGTGGTGCCATCTCTTGTCAGTGTAGGGCAGAGCATGTGAAAAAGTTTCATTGTGAGCCAGTGAGCAGTCGCGGATGGAGGCATGGGCAGTTGGAGCCTGTTAGGGAGCTCTAGTCAGATGGGCCAATGAGCACTTGCAGTTAGATGAGCCATATGGTGTCTATCGAGGGAGCTGAGTGACCAATGAGCGCAAGAGATGACCGGGATCTCTCTGACGCAGCTGAACCAACCCACAGGCTGTTGTACCAAATAAAGTTTGCAATCAACAATTGTCGTGTGTCTTGTCTGAAGCTGCTGCATTGTGGTTTAGGAGCGACAGGCTAGCCAATCACTGTTCAGTAGGCTTAACGTGGACCAATCAGGGCCAGACACCGGTAGGCTTTGGTGTGAAGGGACAATCAGTAGGCTTAGCGTGGTTCGGCTTAGAAGTCAGTAGGCTTAGAATGGACCAATCAGCATGAAGTAGGCAGAGCTGGTGAAGAGTTGCGCCATCTGGTGTCAGTGGACTTAGAACGAGGGCCAATTGGTAGCGGCCAATCAGAGCGCTGGTAGAGTGATCAGTAGGCTTCTTCGGCGCCGTCAGAGCATGCGCGTTGTGAACCAATGGGTGGAGGCGCGGGCCAATAGCCGTTGGAGCCTACCAGCCCCCCCGCTAAAGTTATCTTATGGTAAAAGTTCCACAGTTAAATTTACCTCGTCTAGGGATGAGTGTGAGTGACCAATGAGTGGCTTGCAGTTCAATGGATCAATAGCAGTGACCACTTGCTGTTAGATGGACCCATCGGAGTTGGAGCCTATGAGGGAGCTGTGACCAACTAGAACCGATAAGGAGCTGGGTGAGCGGCCACGTGCACAGTCAGATGAACCAATAACAGTTGGAATCTACCGAGGGAGCTGAGTGAGCGTGAGAGATGTCCACATAGACCAATGATCTCTCTGATGCAGCTGAACCTATACCCACAGCTGAACCAGGAGGCTGTTGTACCAAATAAAGGTTGAAATCAACAATTGTCGTGTGTGTCTTATCTGAAGCTGCTTAGGAGCGACAGGTAAGCCAATCACCGTTCAGTAGGCTTAGCGTGGACCAATCAGGGCCAGCCATCGGTAGGCTTAGAATGGACCAATCAGCGTGAAGTGGGCGGAGCCAGTAAAGGGTTGCACCATCCAGTGTCAGTGGGCTTAGAACGGGCCAATCGGCAGGCTTACATTGGAAGGGTGATCAGTAGGCTTAGAATGAACCAATCAGCATGAAGTGGGCGGACGCCCCAAGGTAAGTTTGAACATCTGAGATGAAGCCGCCGGCGAGCGACCGGCGCACCATCTGGCGGCGGCGGCGGGCCAACCCGGGTAAGTTTGAGGCCGCAGCGGGGCGTCCGGCGGGCGGCGGCGGCGGCGGCGGCGGCTGGGAGAGTGATCAGTAGGCTTAGAATGGACCAATCAGCGGAGCCGGTTAATTAGCATAAAGGGGCGGAGCTGTGCTCAGCGATACGCGTGCACCAATCAGCGTGTGAAGTGGGGCAGAGCCGAGTAATTAGCATAAGGGGGGCGGAGCTACAGTCAACCAATCAACGATCAGTCAAGGCTTAGCACGGGCCGCTCAGTGTGAACTGGGCGGAGCCAAGCCAACTAATTAGCATAAAGGAGCGGATCTACGGTCAGCCATTCAAAGATCAGTTGGGGGCGCGGTGGCCAATCAACGTGAAGTGGGCGGGGCTAATGGCGGCCAATCAGATGGCTTTGGATTTGGCTCGTGCTTGGATTACAAGTGGATTGTGTTGGCTTAGAACTGGATTGTGTTGGCTTAGAATCGGCCATCTTGGATTAGAAAAAGGATGTCGTTATAGCGCACGGTTCTTATGCCGCTCGGTTCTTATGCCGCTCGAAAATTATACAGTCTATGTCTATACTACTCGCACCCTGGAAGTCGCCGAGAAGGTGTGTTAGCTTAGCTCAATTGGTAGAGCCCTGGACCGGTAATCCAGAAAATGTGGGTTCGAGTCTTACAGGTGGCTAACCTTTTCAGTGACTTTCATCTTTCATCGTTAATTTCTTAGACAAATTGAGGCTTCGTATGTATTTGACCCTTCTACGTTGTTCCAGCCTCAAAACATCAGTTCTTTCATGTTCCTTGCGTATTTTCGTCTAGTTCTCGTTGCCCATTGCTCTGCCTAATACCCTAAATGCACTGACTCGCGATCCACATCGCGCCCAATGGTCATTGGGCAGCGATCGTGATCGTCCTCAGACGCGTTCAATGCGAGTCTCGCCGATAGAAATCAACAACACTTGTCCCCCGTTCGCGAACGTGATCACGCACTCCAAAGAGGATAAGCGCATGCGCAGAGGATCGTTTTCTCCCTCGCATACTCGCAACTCCTCCTTCCGGTTCCGGACTGGCAAGATGGGGATAGAGTCGTTAAACAGGGGTACAGAGTATCGCATTCCTTTTCCGTGCCGGAGCCGCCGTTAGGTGTCCGCAATTGGACCGATCGTGTCACGTGGTTTCTCTTTCCCAAGAATAGGCCGTCCATGCAGAGTTCAGGGTGCAGGGACGCTCCGCCTCCTGGATGCCGGCCAATAGGAAGGCGTGGAGGTCAGGCATTTACCAAGCCTCTGCTCTCGCCTAAGAGATGACGCAGCTTTACCGTTGGTTCGTGTGTGTCGCAAGGCTTCTGCCATAGCGCAGCAATCTAACCAACGGCTTCGCCGTCCGTCATCCTGAAAACGACGACTGGAATGTTATGTAGACGTCGTTATCTACAGCCAAAAAATGTAAAGTTGGGAATATATAATTCACAGTTTGTTTCTAGATGTAGTTATTGTTTTATGGTATGGTGTACAACCCACACATACTACCCAACATAAATGCACTAAGTATCTGTCCTGCAAAGAAGAGCCGCGAAAAAATTATGGCTGGCCCGCGTTCTCTTGAGCATTCCAGAGAGGTGTTTAGGTCCTATAACATTGTGCCAATTTAACAGTTTTTTAAAACTACAAATTGACATTAACGTATTCTTAAGTGTTCGTAATAATCGTGCCGAATTCTCGGATTTGTGTAATCCTCGGAAACATATCTATTCCTATCAACATAGAGCTGTACAATTTGATGTACCGATATGTAGAACCACCGTGGTAGAACTAATTACCAGAAACAGTCAATACAGTACATGTCGGCGTCTTTGTTTAACCAGTTTATAGATGCGTCAGTATAGAAACTACCTTGTTTTCGAAACCGGAATTTTTCGATTTGTTTATATCCGGGGATTAATTGAATTTCTATTTTTACGCTCTTCTTCTGGGTAATTTCTCTATACTGCGTCGTATGATGTATTCTTCGGAGCAGAGCCTTCGCTACGCCTTCTCGTCAAGGTGCTGCATTAATCCACCGAATGAGACTCGATGTGGCCTTCACAGCTCAGTGGCGTTACCGCTTGAGGCAAGTTGACTCTCCCACCTGCTGCCACTGTGGTGCTCTAGAGGATGTAGAGCACATTCTTCTTCATTGCCCCCACTACCAGCCTTCCCGCACCGCACTCTCCGTGTATGTTAGTCAGCTGGACTCTCGCCCTTTCTTTCTATCGAAATTGCTTGGTCCCTGGCCCAATCCAGCCCAGCAACGATCTGCGCTCGAAGCTCTTTTGACATTTCTGGACACCATCGGACTTCGATGCTTATTGTGAAGGGGCTCAGTATTTCATTCCCCACATCCCCACCAGCAATGGGGTAGAGTATTGCCTCTGGCGATGAACCTCCCCACTCTCCTTCTGAAAATAAAGTTGTTGTTGCTGTTAGGCCTTGTGGCTTTTTAATCACTCCCACCCCAAAGGAAATAAAATTGAAATGTGCACGCAACTACGCACTAACCATATTCCAAATATGCACTAAAAGCCTGAATACACATGTACAGGATGTCTCAGCTAAATGCAAACATATCTTTTAAAACTATGACGGTGAAAGAGCACACTATCGCCTTTCTGCGTCCTGGGGGAACATTAAAAGAAAAGACAACGTCTTGCGCTTTTTGTCTAATCATTTAGGTCTGCTGATTCCAGGTGAGCGGCAATCATTTGCGCGTTCTTGAATTCGAACGGTGAACTGAAAAATGCTGATCATGAAAGAACTGATGTTCTGAGGCTGGAACAACATAGAAGGGACAAATATATACAAAGCTTTCTATGTTGTTCCAGCCTCGAGAAGGCGTGTTAGCATTGCTCAATTGGTCGAGCCCTGGACCGGCCATCCAGAAGATGTGGGTTCGAGTCCTACAGCTAGCTAACCTTTTCAGTGACCTTCACCTTTCATTGAATAAATGCTGTTGATTCACCCATAAGAAATCAACGTTGTTTTCATGGGTGCATTTCCCAGGCGGAACCTGGATGTAAAACATTCTGGGAAAACATTGTGCAGTGCACATTCCTTGTCGCGTAATTTTTCTACAGAGAATCGTAGTAGCACTAACGTTCCCTTCTTTGCCGTTGGTCGGCCACCGAGGAAAGTGCGGTATATCTACGCAGTGCGGGCCACGCGTTAAAATTTTATGGGTGACCTACGTTAATCTGAAGTGGAAGCTTTGCATTCCACATTCTACAACCATATACTTAGCGTTGGAGTTCCATTCCATGCGCAGTGTGTGCTGCCTGGGACGTGCAGACTGCTACGTCGATCACGTTCCTCCAGAATACTCACAGATATAGTTCCAAACTGAAGAAAGACAAATTATGTACGCTTGAGCTGAGCTTGACACATTTTCGCTTATCATGACACACTGGGGTATCCTCGTGTCAGCGTGTCACTTTCTTAAAGGGACTATCGCATCCAGGAACGTATGTATGATACCGATAGGGTAATGTTCCTCACCGCTTCAGAGTCAACTTTGCCAAATTTCTCTTCCGAAAACAGCTTACATATTAAGTAAACGCCGCATTCCATCTGCAGTCCACAGGATGACGACGTAAGCCAGCCGCACGAATTGGAGCGCTGCGCAGGCGATTGTCTCCGAGATCGTCTGCTTGGCCTTCGCATCGCACTATATTAAGTGAAAAGTGCTCGGTAAATACGCTGACTTTCGCTTACCCGTGTGAGTCCTGACGTAACCATGTTACGTGAAACACGGCGTTACGCTCCTGGCTGTGCGAACACATTCAACGTTAACCAGAAACAACATTCAGCGAGCCGGTAACAGAGAAGACGCCGTCCCCTAGCATTCCGCCTCGCCCGCCCGCCTGTCCGTCGGTTGCCAAGGCTACCAAGGTCCCTCCGGCCGCTCCGTGATTGGTATTCTCTATGTCAAAGGGCGTGCAGTGATTGGCCTCGTCCGTGTGACGTTTCTAGAGAGGGAATCCAGGAATGCGTCGTCTGCTCTTGCCAAGTTTTATATGAAACTACACAAGAACAACGCTGCCAATTCGCGTCGGGTTTTCGGCGTTATTATCAATGATGAACGCAGAGTAAAAAAGCACTACAGTTTCGGAGTCGACCGGGACGGATGCGATAGTCCCTTTAAGGACATCGGATAACGTCTCAACTGTTGATTTTATCGTGTTATCATTATCCTTTCCTTACATATAGACTTTTACGCCACTTTACTGGGAAGCGGAGTTGAACTGGTCGTTTACATAATTAACAGCTTTGCAGTATCAATAGTTCATCGGTTGACTGATATGCCATTACAACGTGATATCACATCGTCGACATTTATTTCGGTTTCAAACGGTGGGGGGGGGGGGGGGGGGGGGTCGTACTCACTCAAAAAAAGCATGGCTACAAGGGAGCTGCCATCCGTTGGTCATGGAACGTGTTGCCTTCCGTTGGCTTCTTCTTTCCGCTAAACTTGACGGGTTCCTTTTCCTAAATTCATCACTCGCTCTCTAAATTCAGCACACTATGTGGGTATCTCCTATGTCTTCGTTAAACAAATAGGCAGTGAATATTTTCCCACTACATCACTCGCTTGTGTGCTGTCGCTCGTTCGTCACATTATTATCGCGAAACTGGACAGACCAGAGCACTACTGAATTCTGCATGTATTCCGAAGGTTCGTACATACTCAACGCAATTACACGGCTTGCCTCGTTTCCTACGCTGGACGTTGTTCCCTCCCTCGGTTCGTTTCCCCGTTTGTTTCCCCAAGCTGTACTATTGTTGTCTAATCTGGGGAAACACCACAGAGGGGAACTACGAGAAAGTTTCAGTGTGCACACACACACACAAAAAAAGAAAGCCTGGTGTACGACAACCATGTCTACAGGTGCAATGTGCTAGACCCTCGTTGCAAAGAGGCCCGCCAGGGGTGCCACTGCAATCCATCCATACAGCCCCTCAGCTCCTTCAAGACATGCAAACTACAGTAGACAAAGTGTTCACATGGAAATCAGGCACTTACACAAAATTGCCTTGCAAATTCAGGATCTTTTAGTGCCATCCCAAACACTTGCCATTACGGTATGTAATCCATCACTGTTCCACATTACAAGGTTGCACTGCTACGGACCAACTACAGAAATCAGCAGAAACCGTTCCAAATTTTTTCAGCTGATTGGAAATGGCCTTCCTGTGTCCAGTTTCAAAACAGAGTTACACAAACTTGTTGAAGTGTTATTAGAGACAGGCCACTCTGTTATGTATTTCTGTGTGTGTGTGTGAAAATGTGCACAACTCGGTGCAGTTGTGTATTTTATTTATGTGGTTGTGATTTGCTGTATGCTCGTAGTGGTAATATCTCAATTATCGCATTTATATGGCTTTTTTTTAACAATGTTAGGGTGATGACTTCATGGAAGTGGAAGGAACAGGAGAGGAAGACATCTGGCAATGGTCATGACAGTTGTCCGTCAGGTACAGGACCAATTTCTTTTATAAATGTGGTACATAGCGTGAAATTGTTACTAACAAAAAGTTTTTTGTTCCCTTTAAAGGAATCTACAGGTGATGAGCACGCGTAAGGAATTGACATATCTCAATACAACTTAGACCTGCCTGTTGCATATGGGATGTGTGACTCTACTTACACAGACAAGCTTCTGCAGGTTCGATGCATGTATATTTTGAAACATGAAAGACAGAGTGGTAAAAATATATCTGAGGTGAAAAATTGAGCAGTTCACAGCAGTAATTCTATCGATTTATTTTCAGCATTTTGGGAAAAATATAGTGATGGCAAGATTACATGTGTTGTACTGCCAGACCATCTGCTATTGGAGTTCCATGTCCCAGTTATTATATATAATAGCTGTTTGAGGATGCAAGTTTTGTGCCTGTGAGTTCGTGTAAATGTGCTCTGCGGTGATCATACTGGACAGAGAGCTATGCCTGTATAATAACAGTGACTAATGTTCTCCTGCCCATAAACCTATTCCTAGGGTACATCTGCACCCTTGGAAGTCACTGGAGAGGCGTGTTAGCTTAGTTCAATTGGTAAGGGCCCTGGAACGGTAATAGAAGATGTGGGTTCAAGTCCTACTACTGGCTAACCTTTCCAGTGACTGCCTTCTTTCATCATTCATTTCTTAGGCACTTGATGCTTTGTGTGTATTTGTCTTTTCTATGCGTTCCAGTCTCAGAACATCAACTGCCATGTTCAAAAGAACTGGAATATGCCTCTGCAATCTGGAACCCATCCCAACATCTCCTAATCGACAAAGTAGAATTTGTACTGAACCGCACGGTTTGTTGCTCGTGATTATCATCCTTTTTCCAGCGTCTCAGCCATTAAAGCCAAACTCTTTCTTAATCCTTCGATTACCAGATGAAAGGTATCAGGCCTGGCATTCTTTCATAAGTTATATTACAGTCACACTATTCCCCACCCCACTTACTGTCAATCCCCTCACAAGTTACTTCCAAGACTTGATGACTCGCACAAAGTACTTGCTCCACCTACACAAACAAAAAAATTCCTCTACTCTCCGCACCAGCTGATGGTGTCAAACTGGAATGACCTTCCTGCCCACATAGTATCAGAACAAAATGTATCGTCATTTATTTCCAAGTGCTATGATCGTTTTCAGATCGAATGAATTTCTTTGTGGTGCGTGAACGAATTTTGTGTACATCATTTTGGTATTTGTCTTTTTTGGATAAAAAACCTCCCGCATTTATGTAAATCCCTTCACAAGGGTCTTTAAGTATACAAATGAAATGAAGAACTTCGTGATACTTTCATAATTGGAGCATTTTTAATGCATATTTTAAAACAGTGGCTGCTAAAAATGTGTCAGACACCGTTACAAAGGCTGCCGTCTGTATCAGGTGAATCATGATTTTTCCAGAAGCCCAATAATGTATAACGCTGCATCACATATGCTATTTTGGAGCAATCTCTGCAGACATATTATGAAGATATTATCTGAGTGCCACAATAAACTATATGAACCACATTTTATGTTACATCATCTTTGACTAAAACATGCCTATTTGAGTATTCGAGCAGCCCAAGATACAAAGCTTGGTTCCTCAAGGTCTACATCCTACTCGAACTGGGTGTGCACTTTGCACACAAAAGGAAGATTGAGAATGAAAAATGGCTAGGAAGCAAGCGAACTGGGGTTTTACATCATGCATGGAAGATTGAGGTTTTCGATAGTCAACTTGTGTAGTGAGCACTTCTGGAGGACTGAGAGCAGGAACCGAGGTCACACACAGGGTAACCTGCATAAGAGTCTGATTTACTTCCACATAACGATCATTAAAATACTTGAGGTGCCTAAACAATACTATTTGGGTGCTATCAGACAGTAAGAGTTCGAACAACACTTACGACATTGACTGAATGGGTGGACAGAAGGATGCGTCAGAACAGGATTGGATTTGTGTCTGTGGTGGAATTGAGAGCCCAATGTAATTCTTACCAGGCGGAGCAGGCTGATGAGATGGTGCTTTGTGTTAGGGGTCAGCACAGTGGTTTATCCAGAATCCCAAGCATGGAGGAGTGTTGAAAAAAGTTCGGGGGGAGGGGGGGGTCATTATTATAGTTGCATCATTAGTCTACAGCTGAAATTGCAAGGGCACCCCCTGTAGGGGGTACTTCCACCTAGTATCTTGGGTATTTAAAGCATGTAGTAGTTACTATGGGAAAGGCTTTGCGTATCCTGTTCACAGCGCAGACTGGTATGACGATTCTCTTGTTTTTTTTTTTTTTCAAATTTGGGCAACATCCATCTCACGAACTGTTGGTATGTAGTGTACGTATCTATTTCCTGTATCAGACACGCAAGCTTTGAACAAAGCTAAAGCTAGTAGGACGCCGAATATTAATTCAGCTGCACTCTTTCTGAATAAGTGACGAACAATAACGAAAAGTTCAGAAAAACTATTTTGTATTGAAACCAACCAGCATGATTGTGCATGAGACACGTACGCTTCTTACTTGTGAATATGAGCGCTAGGTTCGTGCTGCCCTCGAAGTTCTAAATATGCTACTTTAAGAGAAGCTCCTTGCAACATAAGCACTCGACTTCTTTCGGCATTATTATGCAATGAACCACTCCGGCCCCTTTACACGGCGCCGTCAAACATGAAATTTACACAAACTGTTCATGTGCTTCATCGTGATGGATGCTGAAAGCTCATCTAACAGTCTGTCGTCGGAACTTCCTCTTCATGCTGAAGTCGATTCGCGGCTCAACATTTCAAAAGCAAGGCCTCCAAACTCTGCTGCACGAAGCAGGTGCTTCTCAGCTGCTGAAAGGTAGCTGAAAGGTAGCGTCTTGTCGACTCCACCGCGCTTCCGCGTCCATATTGAAAAAGCACCCAGCAATACGGAAGTTGCGGAAACCACCCGAACTTCCGGTGTGGACTTTCCACCAATAAACGTCGCGGGCGTTTGACGTCATACACATGGGAAAACCACTGCATAATACCTAGAGTTTTGCGCTGATCGCACGAGTTGAGGGCAGAAATCGAAACCGCTTTTCGGCTCCTTGTTTGGAATAGTTGGCGGCTCCGCAGAGACGAAACGTTTCAGTTGTAACTTGGAGGCACCATGTAGGTTCGTTATCCATACAAACAAAGACATTGACCAGGTTCTGGTCAGAGACCATTTAACTGGGACTTCCTCCACGTCGGTTCTGGGTAGTTCAATAGTAGACTGATTTATCAGTTCAATTTCTCTGTCAGGACCCGCACCTGTGTCCTTCTTACATGTCCTTCTTGAGTGTCCTAACCGATACGTGTTACACACTTCGCGATCCCTTTGAACTCAGACGTTCTCTATCGTCGGTTCTGCGTGTGCCTCAGCTAAATGCGAACATATCTTTTCAGCTTTTTAATGCAGGGAAAAAAGCCATTAAAGAAACAAGTAGATGACACTAGACGCGTTTGAAATTCAAAATTACATATTAAGATGGCTTCTATGGCTGCACGCAGAGAAACAGATAGTCATGGAGCGATGCGACATCACCTGAGGACACGTGTTTCGCCGTGTTTGTGGCTCGTCAGCTCTGGGTAGCTGCGCATCGCTCGGAATCGGCGAAAGAGGGGTCGCTCAGCTAGCAATATCCACGTGGGAGGGTGACCGAGCACTCCTCGATGCCACAGTGCAAGCCAGTGAATTATAATGAGGAAAAAAGCCACTAAAGAAACAGGTAAATGACACTGGACGTGTTTCAAATTCAAAATGAGAGGTTAAGATGGCTTCTATGGCTGCACGCAGAAAAACAGATACTCATGGAACAATGCGACAGCACCAGAGGACACGTGTTTCGCCGTGTTTGCGGCTCGTCAGCTCCGGATAGCTGCGCATCGTTCGGAATTGGCAAACCAGGGGTCGCTCAGCGAGCGATACATACCTGTGAGGGTAGGGTGACTGAGCACTCCTCAATGCCGCAATTTCAAACACGTTTAGTGTCATTTACTTGTTTCTTTAATGTCTCTCTAATGAATTTATAATTCACTTTCTTGCGCTGTGGCATTGAGGAGTGCTCAGTCACCCTTCCAGGTAATAAAGATATTCAATAAGGATGAGAAGCGGAGACAGTGCTTTTACAGGACAAAGTATCAAGGGGGAACGTTATTAAAAGCTATGAGGGGTTATTCGACGTTTCGACAGCAGCGCTGTCTTCAACAGGAATGGGATACTATGGTGACGCAAGACAATTCCAAAGAATGAGAGGGGAATATGTACAAGGGGAGAGGGCAGCACACGTGCTTTGTCAAACCAAGGTAAAACGGTACAATGAATCGCTCCATGCCCGTCAGACGGCTATTATATCAGACGGCTACGAAGTTGAATGAAAGTGAAATAATAAGACGTGGACTACAGAACAGGATTACAGGAACGTTAACAAAGACTAATTTATTTAATGGGTAATTTAACACATAGATTAAAAAAAGAGAATGGTCGACGTTTCGACAGTGGCACTGTCTTCGTCAGGACAAACTTTTGTCCCGACGAAGATGTCTGCGTTTTTGTCTGAGGCCCTACTGGTCTTCACAACATTGCCATTTACATTATTCTCACTTCAGAGTTAATACATTACAACTAGGGAGCAGGCCCGGTGCTAGGGGTGTGCGGGGCCTGTTTCACACCAGCAGTAATGAAAAGATAAGAAATGATAAGATTTTCGCAGTGGGATATTTTAGCAGTACGGGAAATGGTAGCAGGAGAGAAGGGTCTGAGGAGGGGGGTCACGTGACGCTGATCGAAAGAGGAGGAAATGGGAGAGGTGGCTTCTCCCTTCTTGTGTTCTCAAGTTTTCTCCAAGGTCGGAGCGGTCGGTTGGGTACGTCACGCGGGGCTCCGCTAACGGAGTGCAAAAAGTGAGCCCTCCGGAAGACGCGAAGGGCAACAACGTTGCCAGGTGAGGGCCGGACGCTCCGTCGGAGCATAACATGACTTCACAAACGATGAAAGAAGAAAGTCACTGAAAAGGTTAGCCAACTGTAGGACTGTAGGAACCCACGTCTTCTGGATTGGCGGTCCAAGGCTCTACCACTCGAGCTAAGCTAACACACCACCCCCCAGCGACTTCCAAGGGAGCGTCATCTGAAGGGACAATTCTGCCACTTTCTCCTCACTTATTCTGCTTTCACTCTTACATTTTTGCTCACCCATACACACATTTATAAGACGGGTCGACGCAAGCCCCAACTGTTGAACATGAGAGAACTGATGTCCTAGAGCCCTGGACCGGTAATCCAGAAGCTGTGGGTTCGAGTCCTGCAGCTGGTTAACCTTTTCAGTGACTTTCTTCCTTCATCGTTAATTCCTTAGGCAATTTGAGGCTTTGTATGTATTTGTCCCTTCTGTGTTGTTCCCTGCCACATCGGTTCTCTCATGTTATGACGTCACAGTTCTCAAAAATAAAAAAATTACTTTACTCTAGCTTTCGCAATACGTAGAGCCAAAATATTTTGCAGGAATGTAAAGTGAGACGAGAAGATCTTAGTAACAGGACTTTGGTAGGATTCTGAAGACACGAGATTTAGTCCGTAGTGGCACTTTAACGTTGTCTTCTTGTCACCTGTTTTGTCGTCAGGGGGAGGGGAATATGTTTATTAAGAAAAAGAAAGGAAAGGTCGGCTTGCTATTCCAACGAAAAAGGAAAAGAAGGGAAGAAGGCAAGAAAAAGAGACGAAAAGGAAATGAAAAGAAGAAAAGGGAAAGGGAAGAAGAAAGGATCAAAGGCAAACAGGAAGGAAAAGGAGAAGAAAAGAAAATGCGAAGAAAAGGGAGAAAAGGGGAAGGACAAGAAGAAAAAATGGTAAATAGTTAAAGAAAAGGAAAGGTCAGCCAGAGGATGTCGGCTTGCTATTCCGAAGAAAAACGAAAAGAAGGGAAGAAGGTAAGAAAAGGAGACGAAAAGGAAAGGAAAAGAAGAAAAGGGAAAGGGAAGAAAGGAGAAAAGGCAAACAGGAAGGAAAAGAAGAAGAAAAGAAAATGCGAAGAAAAGGGAGAAAAGGGGAAGGACAAGAAGAAAAAAATGGTAAATAGTTAAAGAAAAGGAAAGGGAAGAAAGGAGAAAAGGCAAACAGGAAGGAAAAGAAGAAGAAAAGAAAATGCGAAGAAAAGGGAGAAAAGGGGAAGGACAAGAAGAAAAAATGGTAAATAGTTAAAGAAAAGGAAAGGTCAGCCAGAGGATGTCGGCTTGGTATTCCAAAGAAAAAGGAAAAGAAGGGAAGAAGGCAAGAAAAGGAGACAAAAAGGAAAGGAAAAGAAGAAAAGGAAAGGGGAAGAAGAAAGGAGAAAAGGGGAACAGGAAGGAAAAGGAGAAAAAGAAAAGGTAAACAGAAAGGAAAGGAAAGGGGAAGAAAGGAGAAAAGGGGACTAAAGAAAGGGCAGAAAAGGAAAAGAAGCAAAGAAAGGAAAAGGAAAAGAAGAAAAGGAAAGGGAGAAAATAAGGAAGATAAGGAAAGGAAATGCAGAAAACAAAACTGAAACTGAAAAGTCACACGCACAGTCACACAATCAGAAGACGTTGACAAAGCTCGAAGCGGGGAGAAAGGTCTGTTTGTCGTCATGGTTCTGAATCGTGGTTACGGGAGAGTGGGTTATGGTTCTGCAAACTTGACAGAGTCGAGCTTGCCTTATGGATTCCTACAAAAGGTACACACGAGTCTTCGTGGTGTTCGGGTAGTGTTGGGGTAGTTGGGTTTAGGTTCCTTGAGGTTGCGCCAACAAGTTCAGGGGTTCGTCTACACCGTTTCTGTGCTTTTTTTTCACATGTCCTGCTCCCCTCAATAATGATTCTGCCCTGAGGGTAATAAAAATCATGATTGATCGGCCATTGGTGGATTTAACAGAAGTGCGTTCATTAAAACTTGAAAACCCTTTGGGGACTCCCCTTCACCACGCTACACAACCCTTCACACGAGCGTGCACAACGCTAACGCAAGACAGCATCCGTAGGCAAACGAGCCTTTCGGGCTTCCTCCGATTCAACTTGGCGGCGCCGCCTCGCAGCCTCAGGCTTCTTCCGCCGCCGCTCCTCCGCACAGCTTTCATGACCCATGGCACGCCCACGCAAACACGTCTGAACTTGTCGACCACTACAGCTGCACTGCCGACGCGTCGCGTGTCGTGTCCTCCACGCGCCCTATCCTTCCCTCTATCCCTCTCCACTCACCGCGCTTGCGCACCGCGGCTTGGCTACAGACAGACCACGCCGCGATTCTTTCGTAGCGAGGACTCTAATTTCTTAGTGGGCAGTCAAGTTCCCGGGGTAGTCAGATACAAGCGATGTGGTATCGGAGGGTTTCCGCCGTCCACACTGTCAGAGGCTGCTGAGGTATACCGCAGGTAGTTCAGAAGCTCTGCAGTAATATCACGGCTGTAATTTAATTTTAACGCGTTCCTTCAAAGAGAGAGAGAGCAACATTTATTTAGCAATCGGACAGCAGCGAGGAGTCGTATTTCTTCTGTTATTCCCTGACGACTTCTTCAGAACCTGAAGAGCGGAACGTCGCGACCTGTGAGAGGACGATTCAGATTTCTCTGCATTGACCTTTTTTGACGAGTTCAAGCTACTGACATTGTAATATGAAGTATAGTTCCTCTCAATTACCAGTTTCCAGAGTGAATAACCGTGTGAGTAACCGGGTTCGATGACCATTTCAAGTGCCGACGAATTCAGGGATTTCCCTACGCCGCCCCTCAGGGTGGTGTCCACCCTCCCTGCATTTTTGCAACACCCTCCCCCCGAAATTTCTCAGGTGACCTCAACCAGCTCGGGCACCAGCACGTTCTAGCTCGTAGTGAGCCCGGCGCAGCAAATTACATCCTGTACTGTCAAACTTGGGTTGTAGGACCACAGCCACGCAGATGATCGTACCGTGCATGTGTCCAAAATCATTTGAAAAGGACTGTTTCATTGCATATATTGTGCGCATATACTAGCAAAAATGTGTGCTGGTACGCAAACTCAATGTAGATCATCAAGAACCATTTGCGCCCAACTCAATCGAGCGAGGTATTCTGCTTTTTTTCGTCTAATGTTTTCACAGTTGGTTGCTACGTATTCATTGAGCTTCGTGAGACAGGGTGCTAGTACTTTTTCTTTGTCGATCGTGTCATTATGCATCTTAATGTTGAAATGCCGTTCATAATGAATATGTATTCTAATGTACTGTGTTCTAACATGTACAAATAAAACGGGAAAGCTGTACATATATGTCACCATTATGCCACGATTCTTTCCGTGTCTAAGAAAAATTTCGTAAATGGAACCTTCACCAAGCATACCCCCCCCCCCCCTTGAAAGCTTGGCACTCCCCTCCAGCAATGAATTTCTGGGAAAATTACTGCCCACGATGAGCAGTCCCAGGGAACAACCGAGGCCAGGCAAGTCACCTCACTCCCTTATCCGTGTATTCGCGCGAGTAACATTCCCCCAGAAGCGGAAGATGCGAGAAGCCGTATAACTTTCTGCTGTCACGTGATCGTGAGCGCTCTAAATGTACACCGCTAGCAGTGGGGAACATCTTGCTACACAGCCACAAGATATTCCGTAGCAGACGACAGGGAAACATGCTGGCGGTGTCGTCTGCTAAGCGTCGTCTGCTAAATGCGCAGTTCGCCACTCCCGATATTCCGCACTGTGTGAATGCTCAAAATAACCCAGGTCGGAACTTGGCCTATGTGAGCAGTGTTTTCGTTTTTTCTTCCACTAGAATATTCCGTGGGGGTGTCGGTCGTGTGAATACACGGTATGTGCCCTTGTGCAGGAATTCGTGCCACTGGCTATAAAACACACGTACATCTCCGAAAAGAAGGAAAAGTAATAGGAACGTGCGGGCTGAAATTCGCAGCGGGAACCATGGTCGTTGGATGTGCTTAAAGGATTGAAAGGTTAGCGCTCCGCCTCACAAAGTTCTATTCATACCCACACACTAAACATTTTTAGACCCTTTCCAGTGTAAAAATGGTGTTTGATAACTCACACCTATTTGGGTGTAAAGTCTGTAGGGTGTAAGCAGTTACACCCTCTAGAACGGTGCACCTGGTTCGTCCCATTAATGACCACTGGGAATGTACTAGACAGGGTTTCCCAAGGAAAGTGGCAGATCCCAATGGGCAATCAACGGAAACCTGAGGCTATACTTGTGGTACTTGAGTTACATACAGGTGCACGTCAATAGTAACACCTGTTTAACTCTGGTACCATAAATATATCGCGTCAGGTTACTGTGTATCGCTCTCTTAGGCACTGGTCAACTTTTCCTGCGCCACACTATATATATAGGGTCTTGGTAGTTGGCCTGGGTAAAGAGTCGGCGGGCATAATTTGCATATCATTTAATTCTGTGCAGTTCTAAGTGCTGTGCATGATGTTCAGTGCGACACTTAAAAACACTGGAGTGCATGGACCATCCTCACAGCACAGACCCAACAGAAGCTAAGGTGCTAAGTCCCATCGCTGCTAAAATTACAAAAATGCTGTGTGCAGCTTACCCGCCTTTTACACCCTATGGGCCTGATGACCTTCTCACGGAAGGGTGTAAAAAGCAGGTAGAAGGGCGTAAACAGCAAGATACACCCACTTTACATTCAAATGGGTGTTAGACAGTTAACTGTGGGTGTAAATTGTGCAATACGCCCTTTTAACACCTAAAGAGGTGTGAAATTTTTTAGTGTGCAGTGGCGAATACAGGGGTCGCACGCCAGTGGCGCTGCTATGGGTTACCAGACCTCGGCAAAAAATAAAGAAAAAACTCATGAGTGCGATAAATCGCGATATCCACACTCACAATCACCGAAGCGAAGAGTCTAACGTGGTTGTAATCATTTTGACAAGGCACTTGCGATTATCTTAAACAAGGTTGATGGAACATGAATGAGGTGGGAAGTTCTTACGGTTGCGCCCAGCTGTCATCTTATCTCGCTGGTTCGAGTATTACGATCACACTGTGGCGCCCCACGGCGGTGCGAAAAAAGCAATCTCAATACAACCGGACTACGTGATGGCGCGCTTCATGTAATGATTTCGTGAGTGCGCCATCACAAGCTGCGACGCTTTGAAGGCCGGTGCTCTTTGCTTGAAACTGAAACAGCTCGGGCTTACTTTATTTTCTTTTTTTTTTAAATCCTTTTGTGGCATGGTTTATTCTTCTGCATTGTATCCCGTATCGATGCCGATGCGCATTTGTTGTACTGGGGGTACAATTGTACAATTGGTTCTTCGTTAGATCTACATTGTTATGTAGCCTCACGTTTTTATTATAACGGCTTTCACCAGACCTTCAAGCAAATCACAATTTGTCCTGTTGCCAGAACACTAGTTTGCGTGTGCACAAACTCCCCTGCATGTCCCTTGCGGAATGCAAATCGCTATTGAGCGTTTGAAGCGCAGCATTTCCGGAGCCGGCGACAAAGTCGTGGCACGAGTTATAGTGCATCGTACGCTATCGTCTTTGCGTACGTAAGGGACAGCATGATGGTTCTGTGCACTGCGCGAAACTCTCTTTATGTATTTCGCGTGCCCAAAACCGCCAACGCTATCCCTTACGTACGCAAGGGCGATAGCGTATGATGCACTAAACCCTCCAATGTCTTTGTAGTTTGCTACATGAAACATCGTTCTACATTGCACACGTTTTGGTCATCAACGGCCTCGGCGGCTCATCGGTGTAGCGTGTTCGCGTATGATCACAAGATCGCGGGGTCGAATCCGGCCGAGAAACTTTGTAGTTGGGTACAAATTGGTTAGAAACGCCGTCTTCCGCGAGGGACGTTACATACGAAGTGCCGTGTGGTGAGCCTTCATCACAGGTGACCCTCGGGTGGGCAATCTTCAGACCGACCACTGTGGCGCCGCTCATGATCTCAGCTGCCTCATGACGTAAACCCCTACTACTAATAATAATAAAAGACCCACCAAGTATTATTGTTACTATTATTATTATCCTCGTTTTCTTCCTTCTTTTACTTTCTCTTTTTTTTTTTTTGTTCCTGTGCAAAGGACTGGAAGCCCGCTTTTATTGTAGCCCCTCTACGCCAGACTTTACAACCAACAGACTGTCGCTATTTATGATAACATACCCTCTCTCCCCTAAAAATGAAGTGTTTTTTTTTCTCTCACAAACCACTCCTGTACCATATCACAACAATCACAGCAATATCCTGCTTGGTTTTCTTTGGAACTTCATTATCACCGTATGTTTAGAAAGAACCTAACACAGTACTGGTATGACAAGTTCAGTGTGGCGTTGTCTAAGAGGCTCTTTGCAAGAGATAAGGCTTTGTATTTGGAATGAACCGAACATAACCTTAGACGAAGTCCTCGTGACTTCTGGAAATATGTTAAGCAGCACAAGAAGCACAATCATCAGGATAACATTACACTGAGAGAACAGGGTGGTCTAGTATCTGATGCCCGCAGTGTGAGCAATTTATTTGCTGCCCATTTCAGCTCTTGTTTTTCTTCTTCAACTGTATCTGTGCAGCCTTCAGTTATACAATGTAATGACTGCCTTCCTTCGAAGGAAGTTGATGATGATGAGGTTCGACGCGCAATTAAGAAACTTAAACCGAAAACTACGTCAGGAGTTGACAGTATTCCCAGCTTCATCGTCAAGGGTTGCACGGATTTACTGTTACCGAGTCTTACACATATTTTCAATATTTCATTGTGTTCTGGTCACTATCCCATCACTTGGAAATCAGCAATTGTTGTACCTGTTTTCAAGTCTGGCGATCCTTGTATTGTTAACAATTATCGTCCAGTGTCTTTACTTTGTGCGTTCTTGAAAGTATTTGAGATTATTCTCTATGAACGTTTCTATAACTACTTTTGTAGAAAAATTGAGCAATGTGGATTTATGAGAAATCGATCTGTGGAATCGAATCTGTGTACGTTTATGAGCTATACGGTCCCGTTCATTTGTAACCCTGAGCAAGTGGACACAATTTATTTCGACCTTACCAAGGCGTTTGATAAAGTTAATCATGAGTTACTTCTTTCGAAATTACAACTGTATGGTTTATGTGAAGAGTACTGCGCGTTATTGAAGAGCTATGTTTCGGACCGAGGTAACATTGTACGAGTTGGCACTGCGTCATCTGATCCATTCATTTCTGTCTCTGGCGTACCTCAGGGTAGTAACTTAGGACCGCTCCTGTTCTTAGTGTTTGTTAATGACCTTGTAAATGTTGTTAAGCGGTCTCGTGTACTCTTATTTGCGGACGATGTAAAAATATTTCGTTCCGTCTCAACTATGCAGGATAGTTTATTGCTGCAAGAGGATGCAGTAGAGATTAAGAACTGGTGTAAAGTTAACGCATTGTGTCTGAACGTGTCCAAGACTAAAATCGTATCGTTTACACGGAAGAAGACCCGAGCAGCACAATTTAATTATGTTCTTGATAACTTGTCTATAGAGAGGGTTGAGGGTGTCCGTGATCTTGGTATCTTTTTCGATAGTGCATTGAAGTTCAATCACCATGTTTCGTATGTGTACTCTGCCAGTATGAGGTCTCTGGGGTTTATTTCTCGTATCTCTAAGGTATTCAAGAATATGCATTCACTTCTTAGTCTGTATTATAGCCTTGTGAGAAGCAAATTGGAGTTTCCTTCTGTAGTTTGGAACAGCTTATCGAAATCATCGTCGGACCATTTGGAAACTATACAAAAGAGACTTGTTAGAATTGTTTACGACAGATTTGTGAGTCGGACGTGGTACTTCAGCTATAACAATATTCTATCTAAGCTGAGCATGATGCCCCTAAGTAACAGACGACAGCTGCGTGATATGATATTTTTTCACAAGCTTGTTCATGGAACAATGGATGCTCCTGGACTTTTGTCTGAATTTTGCTTTTACGTCCCTCCAAGGCTAACTAGGTTTCCTTCTACATTTTACCCTGGTTTCCCTTATATATCCTCTCCGATTGTTCGAATGCAGTGTTTTTACAATGACTTACAAAATAATGATGTTGATATTTTTTCTGATTTTAAGGTTTTTAGAACTGCTGTCTATTCTTGTTTGTGCGTCTAATGTTGCTTAGCGCTTTTCTGTTTTATCTGTTGTATTTACTGTATTGGTGTTCTGTCAATTAGAGTGCACCACCGTGTAGGCTTCAGCTGTTGGTGGGCACTGACAATAAATAAATAAATAAATAAATATCAGAGATGATACAGCGTCAGCAGCTGGTGCTGCGGGGTGGCACGTGTGTTGTTATCGCTATCGCACGAATGCACTCGTAATGCCCCATGATCACGCTTTATAATAACGCCAACGTGTGACTGCAGTCACCAGTGTCACCGTTTTTTTCTAGAAGCGTCTTAGCCTGCGGTGACCAGCGATCCTCGGCTGAGTAAGTACAGTATCGCACCGGCGCTGCAATTAGTTTCCTGTGAGTACGAGATGACGGACGCCATAGCAGCCACCGCTGATTACGCGTGCGACTGAAATGGGCGCACACTTTATCAGATGATTGTGATCGTGAGTTAGCGTGAGTCAAAATGCCGAGCTCTGTGGGTTACCCACTGAATTAAGTGATTGCACGCTTTCCCTGATTTCAAATGAGGTGTCATACTTGGTTTTTACCATATGCTTTTCGAGGCGCTGTCAAGATTGCTAGCAAGAATAACACACGCACACAAAGACATCCGAACAAACAAGGACACGTCCGAAGAAGCACAATTTACTGAAAGTCGAGTGTAATAGTGGTGGACGGGTAGGTGGAAGACCTTGAACAGACTCGTGAAACTAAAGAACATTGATAAGAGGCATATCGGCCACCCCCATTGCGCTTGACATCTTGACAGCATTTCTGGCGCTTGCGATGGCCCGATACGTCGCGCCTGATAACGATAACAATTCCCCCTTTCTTTCTAGGGTTTTCTTTCAATCCCTCATCGACGCCCCCTGCACCTTCTGCCGATTCATATGATATTCCTAACCGATCATCGTCATTTGTCACTGAGGCTGGTGACGTCGAACACTCCTGGGTATACCAAGGTTAGGCGTCCAGTTCAAAGTCAAGGCGTGCGAGGTTAGGCCACTTCATCTTCAGCTGCTTGGTAAGTTGATGCTCGCTGTTGTTCTTCCTGAAGGTGTTGTACGTCTTAAAGGGGGTTTCGGCAAGCTTGAGGTGGGCTGTTGGCGGTAGTTTTTGCTATAATTTCGCGGCTTGTTTTGTACGTTGAAAACTAGCGAAGTGAAAAGAACCGACCCTGTTTCAAACTTTACAAATGCCGTAACAACTTAGCGTTCCCGATGTTGCATATTTGGGATAACGGGGCAAACGGTAAAGGAACATTAGGATTGCTTAAAGCCTTGGTCTTTTTCAGGATTGCTGGTTTATCTTCTGTGTGTGTCACCACATGGATCTGCGCTGGATGTGTTGTCTGTGTACTTTGGAGGCACTACGGTGACGTCGCTGGAGTTACTCTGCCTATGGTGGACAGCCGTTGACGGACGGGCAGAGATTCCTTTCTTAGCCAAATACGGCCAAGTTCCTCGCACCTTCTGTAAGAAACTGTTTAATCTCCGTTAGCGAATATTGGTTCCAGCGGTTGCGCCCCGAGTTCCAGTGGTTGCGCCCCGAGTTCCAGTGGTTGCGCCCCGAGTTCCAGTGGTTGCGCCCCGAGTTCCAGTGGTTGCGCCCGAGTTCCAGTGGTTGCGCCCCGAGTTCCAGTGGTTGCGCCCCGAGTTCCAGTGGTTGCGCCCAGAGTTCCAGTGGTTGCGCCCAGAGTTCCAGTGGTTGCGCCCCGAGTTCCAGTGGTTGCGCCCCGAGTTCCAGTGGTTGCGCCCCGAGTTCCAGTGGTTGCGCCCCGAGTTCCAGTGGTTGCGCCCCGAGTTCAGTGGT
Organism: Ornithodoros turicata; assembly: GCF_037126465.1. Classification (NCBI taxonomy): domain Eukaryota; kingdom Metazoa; phylum Arthropoda; class Arachnida; order Ixodida; family Argasidae; genus Ornithodoros; species Ornithodoros turicata. The sequence continues at coordinate 60,169 of NW_026999423.1, forward strand.
TGCGCCCCGAGTTCCAGTGGTTGCGCCCCGAGTTCCAGTGGTTGCGCCCCGAGTTCCAGTGGTTGCGCCCCGAGTTCCAGTGGTTGCGCCCCGAGTTCCAGTGGTTGCGCCCCGAGTTCCAGTGGTTGCGCCCCGAGTTCCAGTGGTTGCGCCCCGAGTTCCAGTGGTTGCGCCCCGAGTTCCAGTGGTTGCGCCCCGAGTTCCAGTGGTTGCGCCCCGAGTTCCAGTGGTTGCGCCCCGAGTTCCAGTGGTTGCGCCCCGAGTTCCAGTGGTTGCGCCCCGAGTTCCAGTGGTTGCGCCCCGAGTTCCAGTGGTTGCGCCCCGAGTTCCAGTGGTTGCGCCCCGAGTTCCAGTGGTTGCGCCCCGAGTTCAAGAGTTCTCCCCCCCCCCTCGAAGCAGCCGATTGGGCACGAGTCACTTCCGACAACCTCAAGCTAAAAGGTCTGGGAGTTCTCTCGCTTTGATCGTGTCGATGTCCATAGTGTCGGCTTGATGTTCGTAGCTTCGCACCTTCGTAGCGGCGGGCGTCATAGCATCGCCGGCTCTTGCAAGCAGGTACAAACAAGGAAGTTATGGCGTACGCGCAACTATTCCTCCTAGGGTAGGAACCGTAACCATAGAAGATACGTAGCATCAAGGAGGGCTCTCCAGCAGATATATATTGGATCGTCAACGTATAATCAAAGTACGAACAGTTACTGACTGCTCTTTTTTCGGATATGCAACGCACAAAGACTGTACAGCTACAACGGCGGCTATGTCCTCTTCGACATTGAGCACAGCGACGCCAAAAACTTATGTGGTGACACCAATTTTACGGACGGTTTCGCAGACGCGTATTACATCAAGAAGTTTGCAAAAGTGATTTGGGGAGTGCAGTTCGCTTTGAAGATCTGTGAATACTCTCATATATATGAGACTGTGCTGTGGTACCATAAAGGTCAGAACGTACATATATGTTCAGCATCTTGCTCTCTACCCCAACGAGATCACGTTTCATCACTCTATATTTATGTCCACACAGAGTATCGAAGCAACCCGCAACAAACATGTTACAGTAAATTACAAAAGTAATCACATGTTACTTTTACTGACATTACTCATAACTTTTACAAAACTATCGTGTGTGTGTCCTGTGCTGGCACTTGGCAGAAAGAGAGTTGCCGACTGGCGAGTTAAAAGATGTAGATGAGGATGATGACTATGAGTACAACACCGCGTTGCCAGTGTCCGCATCGACACAGAGAATCTTCCGCATGGCTGAAGACGTGTTTCCTCATAAGAGGGGGTAGCCCAAAGACTGTCACTTCGAGAGTCCGTTGCTTCTATGCTGCAAGAAGAACTCTCTTTGCAATAAGAGAGAGTGACAATACCTGTGATGAACAGAATAAAATGTCTTGTTGTTACAACATAGTGCTCTTTGACAATTATTTTCCACATCCTCAATAGCGGTGCGATTAACTTCGCAGTAATGACTCTGTAATGTAGTTACTGTTTCGTAGTAATTCTAATATAATTTCATTACATTTCAAGTGCAGTAACGAGTAATGTAATATATGTATAATTAAATTCTAGCTGGAGTAAGGAGTAATGTAATTTAATTACATTTTAGAAGTAATTTACTCAGGTATGTTCCTGATGTATAGCAGAGAGCCGTCCCAATGAAGAATACGCCATTGCCGAATTCCGTAAACTCTTGTTCCAAGCTGTACCAGCAAAGGCTGTACAGCTACTTCCAATTCCCAGTTTCTCCTGCCTTCCTTTAGCCAGGTTTAACAGTAAAATGCAGAGCTATGTGCCTCATTACAAGCGGACTTTCCAGGGAAAAAAGAATGCGATTCGTAATGTTTCAACGTTACTGTCCAGAATTAACATCGTGCATTGTGCATAACCATTGTGCAGCCATTATTGCGTTTTATTTCGCTCACAGAAAAATGTGGGATGTCCATTCCTTTAATGATTTTTTGGACACATTGAGTGCGAAACTCGGGATTGCAGCATGTTAGCTCTACAAAGCATGCCATGAACAGCATATTGCACCATGTACAACGAAACAAGCGAGAAGAAATAATGTTTCAACGCATTCATCCACACATATATGTTTTTAACACATATAAACTTTACTGTTCACAGTGCTGAATTCTTTATGCCAGGGTAGCTGAACTGTACAGGGCTAACGTTTGGGGTCTGTCTTCTTTTCCAGCAAGTACACTTCTCCTGTTTACTGTTGGTGCTGACACTAACAACCGAAATGAGAACATTTTTTACAAGAAGTCAAATCGAACGCTCGCAATATAGAAGGAGTAAAAAAAAAATGAAGGAAAATTTCCTTTTGGAATGTGCCACATGGTCACGCGGTACGTGTTACTAGCTGTGGAATGAAATGTTGAGATGGCTGTCCGCTTATACGCGTTTTCTTCTTGTTATATCACGGCGCATATCAGACCTACTCGGTATGTTGATTGGTTCATATTTCCTGTGGGAAGACACTGTCGGAGACCCTGTGTCGTAACGCCACACATTGAGTAACCAGAACACATGGACACAGGAGTAATGCCGATGATGAGCTGTGCTCACATCAAAAGCTTCCACGGAAACCCACAGAAAATCACGGAGGATGATTAAACGCAGTCTTGACAATGTATACACTGGAACAGTTTTCACACCTTTAAGGCTACGGTTTCACGGTAGCCATCTTGAATGTACTTACGGGCTTCCTACGACGGGGCGCCACCTTCGCGGTTTCCGTGGATGACCCCGTTACGCGTGGAGCAGCTGGGGACTGCATCGTTTGACCTTGGGTTTCTCCTCTATGCTATTGTACCCGGTGTTTATGCGTGTGTAGAAGGGACGATTGTCTCGTAAGTCTTTTGAAACGGTTGTGCAAGACGGCGAGTTGATTTTCGTGCTTTCGTGTTTTGAGTAGAGCGCGTAGAGTGTGACGAAGACTATGCAAAATATAATATATTTGAGATACATAAAAATATATATCTCAAATGCAAAATGGTCAACCAACAGTCATAAAAAATTGACTAAATAATTGCAGTCAACTGTGAAGAGTGCAGTCAGCAGTGCCGATCGGTAACAGTTGTTTGGTAACAGGTGCCCCAAGAACCCACCACATTAATGAGATTATCTGGACAGTTGATGTCCCTCAACACGGAGCGTATCCTTTGTTCCTTAACCATCCCGAATGCGTTCGAAACATCCATAGACAATAACAGCCCAGAGTTGTCTTCCATCCACGCTTTCCTTAATTTGCCAATAATTTGATGTAATGCTAACGTACCTGATTGTTCATGGGAAAATCCAAACTGTCCACCTCTGAAGAATTTTGCTGTAGTTAAGACCCTGTATAGCCTGTTAAGAAGTAATTTTTCCAAAATTTTCCCCATAAGGAAAGGAATACAGATCGGCCTATAATCCCGATTAAGAGTTTATTACGTTATTAAGAGATTAAGTCGATTTAAGAGTGACCGTTAATACGATGAAAGGTACACAGTAAATCTTTTTGAACCCTTTAGGGTGTAAAAGGGGTGTAATTTGCGGATGACACCCCACTTTTTTCAGTTACACCCTTCGCTACACCCTTGTCAAGCTACAAGGGTGTTTCATGGGTATAAAATGGGTGTACATTATTATTCCATACTGAAAGGGTGTCCACGTTAACACCCTTAAAGGTGTTCGCCATGGGAAAGCTTAAAAAACACTCTTAAGGCTGTGAAAAGTTTTACTGTGTAGATAACCCTCCGGGCACATTTATAACGCTCAGGTCATTAGCGAAAATGAAGTCCACCACTTCGTCCCCCTACTATCCCCACGATGCCCCCCACACACGGCTTGCTTTTAGCATGCCACTCATCCAAGCCAATAGACCACACCGGACATGTTCGGCAGGAGTTGGTCTATAGAAAAAAAGCATTGGGATGAAAAAAGTAGTCAACGGCAGAAACAGGCATAGAGACCAAACAGACAGGCACACGGAGAGTCGAACTCGGATCGCTAGATTCAGAGTCCAGAATGCTGACCATTACACCATGAGACCTCATATCCCGATGCCGGGCCTCCTGGGTGAAAGTTAGGTATCCTAGCCACTAGACCACACTGCACATGTTAAGCAGGAGTTGGTCAATAGAAAGAAGATGAAAAATAGTCAACGCCTGAAACAGGTATACATGCAAGAACAGACAGTTCCCATGGAGAGCCGAACTTAGATCGCTGGATTCAGAGTCCAGAGTGCTCACCATTACACCATGGGACCTTATATTCCGATGCCAAGAATCGACCCCGGGCCTCCTGGGTGAAAGCCAGGTATCCCAGCCACTAGACCACACCGGACACGTTAAGCAGGGGTTGGTTTATAGAGAAAAGGAATTCAGATGAAAAAAGTAGTCAACGCATGAAACAGGTATAGATACAACAACAGACACGTCCCACCGAGAGTCGACCTCGGATCGCTGGACTCATAGTGCTCACCATTACACCATGGAACCTCATATTGTGACGACGATAACGAAGACTCATGCCACGCGACTCATGTCTCACGCATTCTCATTCTGTCCATTAAACCATTGCCATCACCACGCTGTACTGCCCGTATCATTTTGGTGGAGGTGCTGGCTCGCCCCGACGGAACTGCTGCCGCCAGGGTCATCGACACCCCAGCCCGACCTGCCAACAGACCTATGAGACCCAAGATGACCCGACCTGACCAGAAGTCCCCATCCCCGTTGAGAACCGACGCCCATGACAGCAGCACCCCGCGATGGCTCAGCTCCCGCCCTCGGGCCACTGACCCTACAGCGAGCAGCACAGCGTCCCCATCGCCTCATCACCCCATGGTCGCCGAACATCGTTCCCCTGTGCATGCTCGTCCTCATCGTCATCACCCTTCAACCCGTTAGCATCCACGCCGTCGACGCCACCTTCCACCATCCTCGTGTCTTTTGGCGCAGCCGCGTTGCGCGCCGACTGGAGCACTTTAGAAACCAAGAACTTGAGCACGCCTACGACAGAAAACCGGGTGCCTGCTCTCAGAGTTTCAGCAAAATTGGCCTTCAGTAAGATGCGATAAATACGACCTCACTGTTCTGATGGCCCGGGTCGTCCTCTTTCACTTGGTAGTGTCAGCCATTCCACGACTTCATATGTTGACGCTTGAGAGGTTAACGGCAAACTGCCAGCATAGAACGGCGAGCCCGAGGCGGTGATGGGGGATGATCCTCGTCTCTTTTGGGGCAGCCGCGTTGTGCGCCGACTGGAGCACTTCAGAAACCAAGAATTTGAGCACGCCTACGACAGAAAACCGGGTGCCTGCTCCCAGAGTTTCAGCAAAATTGGCCTTCAGTAAGATGCGATAAATACGACCTCACTGTTGTGATGGCCCGGGTCGTCCTCTTTCACTTGGTAGTGTCAGCCATTCCACGACTTCATATGTTGACGCTTGAGAGGTTAACGGCAAACTGCCAGCATAGAACGGCGAGCCCGAGGCGGTGATGGGGGATGATCCTCGTCTCTTTTGGGGCAGCCGCGTTGTGCGCCGACTGGAGCACTTCAGAAACCAAGAATTTGAGCACGCCTACGACAGAAAACCGGGTGCCTGCTCCCAGAGTTTCAGCAAAATTGGCCTTCAGTAAGATGCGATAAATACGACCTCACTGTTGTGATGGCCCGGGTCGTCCTCTTTCACTTGGTAGTGTCAGCCATTCCACGACTTCATATGTTGACGCTTGAGAGGTTAACGACAAACTGCCAGCATAGAGCGGCGAGCCCGAGGCGGCGATGCGGGATGATCCTCGTCTCTTTTGGGGCAGCCGCGTTGTGCGCCGACTGGAGCACTTCAGAAACCAAGAATTTGAGCACGCCTACGACAGAAAACCGGGTGCCTGCTCCCAGAGTTTCAACAAAATTGGCCTTCAGTAAGATGCGATAAATACGACCTCACTGTTCTGATGGCCCGGGTCGTCCTCTTTCACTTGGTAGTGTCAGCCATTCCACGACTTCATATGTTGACGCTTGAGAGGTTAACGACAAACTGCCAGCATAGAGCGGCGAGCCCGAGGCGGCGATGCGGGATGATCCTCGTCTCTTTTGGGGCAGCCGCGTTGTGCGCCGACTGGAGCACTTCAGAAACCAAGAATTTGAGCACGCCTACGACAGAAAACCGGGTGCCTGCTCCCAGAGTTTCAGCAAAATTGGCCTTCAGTAAGATGCGATAAATACGACCTCACTGTTCTGATGGCCCGGGTCGTCCTCTTTCACTTGGTAGTGTCAGCCATTCCACGACTTCATATGTTGACGCTTGAGAGGTTAACGACAAACTGCCAGCATAGAGCGGCGAGCCCGAGGCGGCGATGCGGGATGATCCTCGTCTCTTTTGGGGCAGCCGCGTTGTGCGCCGACTGGAGCACTTCAGAAACCAAGAATTTGAGCACGCCTACGACAGAAAACCGGGTGCCTGCTCCCAGAGTTTCAACAAAATTGGCCTTCAGTAAGATGCGATAAATACGACCTCACTGTTCTGATGGCCCGGGTCGTCCTCTTTCACTTGGTAGTGTCAGCCATTCCACGACTTCATATGTTGACGCTTGAGAGGTTAACGACAAACTGCCAGCATAGAGCGGCGAGCCCGAGGCGGCGATGGGGGATGATCCTCGTCTCTTTTGGGGCAGCCGCGTTGTGCGCCGACTGGAGCACTTCAGAAACCAAGAATTTGAGCACGCCTACGACAGAAAACCGGGTGCCTGCTCCCAGAGTTTCAACAAAATTGGCCTTCAGTAAGATGCGATAAATACGACCTCACTGTTCTGATGGCCCGGGTCGTCCTCTTTCACTTGGTAGTGTCAGCCATTCCACGACTTCATATGTTGACGCTTGAGAGGTTAACGACAAACTGCCAGCATAGAACGGCGAGCCCGAGGCGGTGATGGGGGATGATCCTCGTCTCTTTTGGGGCAGCCGCGTTGTGCGCCGACTGGAGCACTTCAGAAACCAAGAATTTGAGCACGCCTACGACAGAAAACCGGGTGCCTGCTCCCAGAGTTACACAAAATTGGCCTTCAGTAAGATGCGATAAATACGACCTCACTGTTCTGATGGCCCGGGTCGTCCTCTTTCACTTGGTAGTGTCAGCCATTCCACGACTTCATATGTTGACGCTTGAGAGGTTAACGACAAACTGCCAGCATAGAACGGCGAGCCCGAGGCGGTGATGGGGGATGATCCTCGTCTCTTTTGGGGCAGCCGCGTTGTGCGCCGACTGGAGCACTTCAGAAACCAAGAATTTGAGCACGCCTACGACAGAAAACCGGGTGCCTGCTCCAGAGTTACACCAAAATTGGCCTTCAGTAAGATGCGATAAATACGACCTCACTGTTCTGATGGCCCGGGTCGTCCTCTTTCACTTGGTAGTGTCAGCCATTCCACGACTTCATATGTTGACGCTTGAGAGGTTAACGACAAACTGCCAGCATAGAACGGCGAGCCCGAGGCGGTGATGGGGGATGATCCTCGTCTCTTTTGGGGCAGCCGCGTTGTGCGCCGACTGGAGCACTTCAGAAACCAAGAATTTGAGCACGCCTACGACAGAAAACCGGGTGCCTGCTCCCAGAGTTACACCAAAATTGGCCTTCAGTAAGATGCGATAAATACGACCTCACTGTTCTGATGGCCCGGGTCGTCCTCTTTCACTTGGTAGTGTCAGCCATTCCACGACTTCATATGTTGACGCTTGAGAGGTTAACGACAAACTGCCAGCATAGAACGGCGAGCCCGAGGCGGTGATGGGGGATGATCCTCGTCTCTTTTGGGGCAGCCGCGTTGTGCGCCGACTGGAGCACTTCAGAAACCAAGAATTTGAGCACGCCTACGACAGAAAACCGGGTGCCTGCTCCCAGAGTTTCAGCAAAATTGGCCTTCTGTAAGATGCGATAAATACGACCTCACTGTTCTGATGGCCCGGGTCGTCCTCTTTCACTTGGTAGTGTCAGCCATTCCACGACTTCATATGTTGACGCTTGAGAGGTTAACGACAAACTGCCAGCATAGAACGGCGAGCCCGAGGCGGTGATGGGGGATGATCCTCGTCTCTTTTGGGGCAGCCGCGTTGTGCGCCGACTGGAGCACTTCAGAAACCAAGAATTTGAGCACGCCTACGACAGAAAACCGGGTGCCTGCTCCCAGAGTTACACCAAAATTGGCCTTCAGTAAGATGCGATAAATACGACCTCACTGTTCTGATGGCCCGGGTCGTCCTCTTTCACTTGGTAGTGTCAGCCATTCCACGACTTCATATGTTGACGCTTGAGAGGTTAACGACAAACTGCCAGCATAGAACGGCGAGCCCGAGGCGGTGATGGGGGATGATCCTCGTCTCTTTTGGGGCAGCCGCGTTGTGCGCCGACTGGAGCACTTCAGAAACCAAGAATTTGAGCACGCCTACGACAGAAAACCGGGTGCCTGCTCCCAGAGTTACACCAAAATTGGCCTTCAGTAAGATGCGATAAATACGACCTCACTGTTCTGATGGCCCGGGTCGTCCTCTTTCACTTGGTAGTGTCAGCCATTCCACGACTTCATATGTTGACGCTTGAGAGGTTAACGACAAACTGCCAGCATAGAACGGCGAGCCCGAGGCGGTGATGGGGGATGATCCTCGTCTCTTTTGGGGCAGCCGCGTTGTGCGCCGACTGGAGCACTTCAGAAACCAAGAATTTGAGCACGCCTACGACAGAAAACCGGGTGCCTGCTCCCAGAGTTTCAGAAAAATTGGCCTTCAGTAAGATGCGATAAATACGACCTCACTGTTCTGATGGCCGGGTCGTCCTCTTTCACTTGGTAGTGTCAGCCATTCCACGACTTCATATGTTGACGCTTGAGAGGTTAACGACAAACTGCCAGCATAGAACGGCGAGCCCGAGGCGGTGATGGGGGATGATCCTCGTCTCTTTTGGGGCAGCCGCGTTGTGCGCCGACTGGAGCACTTCAGAAACCAAGAATTTGAGCACGCCTACGACAGAAAACCGGGTGCCTGCTCCCAGAGTTACACCAAAATTGGCCTTCAGTAAGATGCGATAAATACGACCTCACTGTTCTGATGGCCCGGGTCGTCCTCTTTCACTTGGTAGTGTCAGCCATTCCACGACTTCATATGTTGACGCTTGAGAGGTTAACGACAAACTGCCAGCATAGAACGGCGAGCCCGAGGCGGTGATGGGGGATGATCCTCGTCTCTTTTGGGGCAGCCGCGTTGTGCGCCGACTGGAGCACTTCAGAAACCAAGAATTTGAGCACGCCTACGACAGAAAACCGGGTGCCTGCTCCCAGAGTTACACCAAAATTGGCCTTCAGTAAGATGCGATAAATACGACCTCACTGTTCTGATGGCCCGGGTCGTCCTCTTTCACTTGGTAGTGTCAGCCATTCCACGACTTCATATGTTGACGCTTGAGAGGTTAACGACAAACTGCCAGCATAGAACGGCGAGCCCGAGGCGGTGATGGGGGATGATCCTCGTCTCTTTTGGGGCAGCCGCGTTGTGCGCCGACTGGAGCACTTCAGAAACCAAGAATTTGAGCACGCCTACGACAGAAAACCGGGTGCCTGCTCCCAGAGTTACACAAAATTGGCCTTCAGTAAGATGCGATAAATACGACCTCACTGTTCTGATGGCCCGGGTCGTCCTCTTTCACTTGGTAGTGTCAGCCATTCCACGACTTCATATGTTGACGCTTGAGAGGTTAACGACAAACTGCCAGCATAGAACGGCGAGCCCGAGGCGGTGATGGGGGATGATCCTCGTCTCTTTTGGGGCAGCCGCGTTGTGCGCCGACTGGAGCACTTCAGAAACCAAGAATTTGAGCACGCCTACGACAGAAAACCGGGTGCCTGCTCCCAGAGTTACACCAAAATTGGCCTTCAGTAAGATGCGATAAATACGACCTCACTGTTCTGATGGCCCGGGTCGTCCTCTTTCACTTGGTAGTGTCAGCCATTCCACGACTTCATATGTTGACGCTTGAGAGGTTAACGACAAACTGCCAGCATAGAACGGCGAGCCCGAGGCGGTGATGGGGGATGATCCTCGTCTCTTTTGGGGCAGCCGCGTTGTGCGCCGACTGGAGCACTTCAGAAACCAAGAATTTGAGCACGCCTACGACAGAAAACCGGGTGCCTGCTCCCAGAGTTACACCAAAATTGGCCTTCAGTAAGATGCGATAAATACGACCTCACTGTTCTGATGGCCCGGGTCGTCCTCTTTCACTTGGTAGTGTCAGCCATTCCACGACTTCATATGTTGACGCTTGAGAGGTTAACGACAAACTGCCAGCATAGAACGGCGAGCCCGAGGCGGTGATGGGGGATGATCCTCGTCTCTTTTGGGGCAGCCGCGTTGTGCGCCGACTGGAGCACTTCAGAAACCAAGAATTTGAGCACGCCTACGACAGAAAACCGGGTGCCTGCTCCCAGAGTTACACCAAAATTGGCCTTCAGTAAGATGCGATAAATACGACCTCACTGTTCTGATGGCCCGGGTCGTCCTCTTTCACTTGGTAGTGTCAGCCATTCCACGACTTCATATGTTGACGCTTGAGAGGTTAACGACAAACTGCCAGCATAGAACGGCGAGCCCGAGGCGGTGATGGGGGATGATCCTCGTCTCTTTTGGGGCAGCCGCGTTGTGCGCCGACTGGAGCACTTCAGAAACCAAGAATTTGAGCACGCCTACGACAGAAAACCGGGTGCCTGCTCCCAGAGTTACACCAAAATTGGCCTTCAGTAAGATGCGATAAATACGACCTCACTGTTCTGATGGCCGGGTCGTCCTCTTTCACTTGGTAGTGTCAGCCATTCCACGACTTCATATGTTGACGCTTGAGAGGTTAACGACAAACTGCCAGCATAGAACGGCGAGCCCGAGGCGGTGATGGGGGATGATCCTCGTCTCTTTTGGGGCAGCCGCGTTGTGCGCCGACTGGAGCACTTCAGAAACCAAGAATTTGAGCACGCCTACGACAGAAAACCGGGTGCCTGCTCCCAGAGTTACACCAAAATTGGCCTTCAGTAAGATGCGATAAATACGACCTCACTGTTCTGATGGCCCGGGTCGTCCTCTTTCACTTGGTAGTGTCAGCCATTCCACGACTTCATATGTTGACGCTTGAGAGGTTAACGACAAACTGCCAGCATAGAACGGCGAGCCCGAGGCGGTGATGGGGGATGATCCTCGTCTCTTTTGGGGCAGCCGCGTTGTGCGCCGACTGGAGCACTTCAGAAACCAAGAATTTGAGCACGCCTACGACAGAAAACCGGGTGCCTGCTCCCAGAGTTACACCAAAATTGGCCTTCAGTAAGATGCGATAAATACGACCTCACTGTTCTGATGGCCCGGGTCGTCCTCTTTCACTTGGTAGTGTCAGCCATTCCACGACTTCATATGTTGACGCTTGAGAGGTTAACGACAAACTGCCAGCATAGAACGGCGAGCCCGAGGCGGTGATGGGGGATGATCCTCGTCTCTTTTGGGGCAGCCGCGTTGTGCGCCGACTGGAGCACTTCAGAAACCAAGAATTTGAGCACGCCTACGACAGAAAACCGGGTGCCTGCTCCCAGAGTTACACCAAAATTGGCCTTCAGTAAGATGCGATAAATACGACCTCACTGTTCTGATGGCCCGGGTCGTCCTCTTTCACTTGGTAGTGTCAGCCATTCCACGACTTCATATGTTGACGCTTGAGAGGTTAACGGCAAACTGCCAGCATAGAACGGCGAGCCCGAGGCGGTGATGGGGGATGATCCTCGTCTCTTTTGGGGCAGCCGCGTTGTGCGCCGACTGGAGCACTTCAGAAACCAAGAATTTGAGCACGCCTACGACAGAAAACCGGGTGCCTGCTCCCAGAGTTACACCAAAATTGGCCTTCAGTAAGATGCGATAAATACGACCTCACTGTTCTGATGGCCCGGGTCGTCCTCTTTCACTTGGTAGTGTCAGCCATTCCACGACTTCATATGTTGACGCTTGAGAGGTTAACGACAAACTGCCAGCATAGAACGGCGAGCCCGAGGCGGTGATGGGGGATGATCCTCGTCTCTTTTGGGGCAGCCGCGTTGTGCGCCGACTGGAGCACTTCAGAAACCAAGAATTTGAGCACGCCTACGACAGAAAACCGGGTGCCTGCTCCCAGAGTTACACCAAAATTGGCCTTCAGTAAGATGCGATAAATACGACCTCACTGTTCTGATGGCTCGGGTCGTCCTCTTTCACTTGGTAGTGTCAGCCATTCCACGACTTCATATGTTGACGCTTGAGAGGTTAACGACAAACTGCCAGCATAGAACGGCGAGCCCGAGGCGGTGATGGGGGATGATCCTCGTCTCTTTTGGGGCAGCCGCGTTGTGCGCCGACTGGAGCACTTCAGAAACCAAGAATTTGAGCACGCCTACGACAGAAAACCGGGTGCCTGCTCCCAGAGTTACACCAAAATTGGCCTTCAGTAAGATGCGATAAATACGACCTCACTGTTCTGATGGCCCGGGTCGTCCTCTTTCACTTGGTAGTGTCAGCCATTCCACGACTTCATATGTTGACGCTTGAGAGGTTAACGACAAACTGCCAGCATAGAACGGCGAGCCCGAGGCGGTGATGGGGGATGATCCTCGTCTCTTTTGGGGCAGCCGCGTTGTGCGCCGACTGGGGCACTTCAGAAACCAAGAATTTGAGCACGCCTACGACAGAAAACCGGGTGCCTGCTCCCAGAGTTTCAGAAAAATTGGCCTTCTGTAAGATGCGATAAATACGACCTCACTGTTCTGATGGCTCGGGTCGTCCTCTTTCACTTGGTAGTGTCAGCCATTCCACGACTTTATATGTTGACGCTTGAGAGGTTAACGACAAACTGCCAGCATAGAACGGCGAGCCCGAGGCGGTGATGGGGGATGATCCTCGTCTCTTTTGGGGCAGCCGCGTTGTGCGCCGACTGGGGCACTTCAGAAACCAAGAATTTGAGCACGCCTACGACAGAAAACCGGGTGCCTGCTCCCAGAGTTTCAGAAAAATTGGCCTTCTGTAAGATGCGATAAATACGACCTCACTGTTCTGATGGCTCGGGTCGTCCTCTTTCACTTGGTAGTGTCAGCCATTCCACGACTTCATATGTTGACGCTTGAGAGGTTAACGACAAACTGCCAGCATAGAACGGCGAGCCCGAGGCGGTGATGGGGGATGATCCTCGTCTCTTTTGGGGCAGCCGCGTTGTGCGCCGACTGGGGCACTTCAGAAACCAAGAATTTGAGCACGCCTACGACAGAAAACCGGGTGCCTGCTCCCAGAGTTTCAGCAAAATTGGCCTTCAGTAAGATGCGATAAATACGACCTCACTGTTAGTAGTATAGTTTAATACGGCTTAATAACGGTGCCTGTATAAGAACCATGCGGCATAAGAACCGTGCGCTATAACGACATCCTTTTTCTAATCCAAGATGGCCGATTCTAAGCCAACACAATCCAGTTCTATGCCAACACAATCCACTTGTAATCCAAGCACAAGCCAAATCCAAAGCCATCTGATTGGTTGCCATTAGCTCCGCCCACTTCACGCTGATTGGCCCATGCTAAGCCTACTGAGCGTTGATTGGCTGATCGTAGCTCCACCCCTTTATGCTAATTACTTGGCTCTGCCTCCACTTCACGTTGATTGGCCATCGCGCTAAACCTACTGATCGCGTTGATTGGTTCACCATAGCTCCGCCCCTTTTATGTTAATTACTTGACTCCGCCCCCCTGCTTCATGCTGATTGGTGCACGCCCCGCCGCGACCGCTGATTGGTCCTACTGTCCAGGCGCGGCCCCGGCGGCAGCGGCCACGCTGTGGCTTTATCTCAGATGTTCGAACTTACCCATGCCGATTGGCCCGGGCTAGCGGGTGGCCTACTGGACATAGCCTTCACCGGCGCCCGCCAGATGGTGCGCGGATCGCTCGCCGGTGGCTTCAGATGGTTCTAACCCATTCGAAGCCTACTGATCACTCTCCCACACTTTCTAAGCCCTCTGATTGGCCGTCCCCACCGATTGACCCGTTCTAAGCGCACTGACTAAGCCCGCTGAACATAGCCTTCGTTAGCGCCCGCCAGACGGCGGCGGCTCCACTGCGGCTTTATCTCAGATGTTCAAACTTACCTTGTGGTGTGCACCCACTTCATGCTGATTGGTCTGGATCAGACGTCTAAGCCTACTGATCACCCTCCCAATGTAAGCCTGCCGATTGGCCCGTTCTAAGCCCACTGACACCGGATGGTGCAACTCTTTACTGGCTCCGCCCACTTCACGCTGATTGGCCCATTCTAAGCCTACCGATGGCTGGCCCTGATTGGTCCATGCTAAGCCTACTGAACGGTGATTGGCTTACCTGTCGCTCCTAAGCAGCTTCAGACAAGACACACGACAATTGTTGATTTCAACCTTTATTTGGTACAACAGCCTCCTGGTCCAGCTGTGGGTAGGTTCAGCTGCATCAGAGAGATCATTGGTCCATAATTCTATGTGGACATCTCTCACGCTCACTCAGCTCCCTCGGTAGATTCCAATTGTTATTGGTTCATCTGACTGCACGTGGCCGCTCACCCAGCTCCTTATTGGTTCTAGTTGGTCAGTTGGTCACAGCTCCCTCATAGGCTCCAACTCCGATGGGTCCATCTAACAGCAAGTGGTCACTGCTATTGATCCATTGAACCGCAAGCCACTCATTGGTCACTCACACTCATCTCTAGACGAGATAAATTTAACTGTGTAACTTTTACCATAAGATAACTTTAGCGGGGGTTGGTAGGCTCCAACTGCTATTGGCCCGTGCTTCCACCCTGCTGCTCATTGGTTCACAACGCGCATGCTCTGACGGCGCCGAAGAAGGTTCCCTACACATTTAATAGAAATTATGCTATTGGCCCGGCTGCGTCATAGGGCACGGCTTGGTTCTGCTGTGGCTGGCCCTGATTGGTCCACGCTACTTACTTCGTGGCGCATCTCTTTAATGGCTCCACCCACTTCGCATTGATTGGTCCATTTTAAGCCTACTGACTTCTAAGCCAGTCCACGCTAAGCCTACTGATCACTCTAGCAGCGCTCTGATTGGCCGCTACCAATTGGCACTCGTTCTAAGTCCACTGACACCAGATGGCGCAACTCTTCACCAGCTCTGCCTACTTCATGCTGATTGGTCCATTCTAAGCCTACTGACTTCTAAGCCGAACCACGCTAAGCCTACTCATTGTCCCTTCACACCAAAGCCTACCGATGTCTGGCCCTGATTGGTCCACGTTAAGCCTACTGAACAGTGATTGGCTAGCCTGTCGCTCCTAAACCACAATGTAGCAGCTTCAGACAAGACACACGACAATTGTTGATTTCAACCTTTATTTGGTACAACAGCTTGTGGGTTGGTTCAGCTGCGTCAGAGAGATCCCGGTCATCTCTTGCGCTCATTGGTCACTCAGCTCCCTCGATAGACACCATATGGCTCATCTAACTGCAAGTGCTCATTGGCCCATCTGACTACAAGCCTCTCATTGGTCACTTATGTCTAGAGCTCCCTAACAGGCTCCAACTGCTATCGGCCCATGCCTCCATCCGCGGCTGCTCACTGGTTCACAATGAAACTTTTTCACATGCTCTGCCCTACACAGACAAGAGATGGCGCCGCTTGTCTTTGCAAAGATGGACAGCTGCCATTGCATTGGTGACTCATTTCTATCCAACCGGCTCATAGTTCTACAGAGCCAGCGTTCTTAACAGCTTACATGCCGCCGCCTCCCGCTGTTCACATAGACGCAGTTGGAAATGAAAAAAAAAATTTTCAGGGTACACATCTCAAAACACACTCTACACGAGTAAAGTTGGATTCCCCCGGATGCATGCGTGCGTTAGGTCAAGCCCACCCCCTGAGAACAAGCTCAGGGTCGTTTAGGATGTGTGTGCTTTGCAGTTCAACCTAAAAATTGTTTCAGTCAAGCAGAATGGCAAATGATGCAATGGAGCGCGTTCATTCTTGAGAACGAATTTTGTGACAGAACATGAACAAAACAAAACATTTCAGCGTGCAAAAACTCGTCGTGATGCTAATCAGGGAAGCCAGCACGCGTTCGAAATAAGCAAGAAGAAGCACATGATCGAGAAAACAACGATAGTTGATGCTGTGCAGAGAAGCTGGTTTGAGGGAAAAACAGCTTGTATGATCAATAAACCCCGTAGAGCTTTTCTTTTCTTATTTTTCTTTCCTTCCCCTTCCCTTTTTGTTTGGAATAGCAAGCCGACCCTCGTCTGGCTGACCTTTCCTTTCATTTTCTTAATAAACATATTCCCCCCCCGCCATAGAGCTTAGGCCTGTTTTTATTTTAGACAGCGCGCATTCAACACGCGAAACTGAAACGCGTGGACAGCTCACGCGATTTTAGCCTGCCCATATCGGCGTATATTGCAATTGTTCACCTGAGAGGCATGCACACACCGTTATCACGTAGCTATGAATACACACACACAATACAATCTTCAATGCGTAACCTGCGCGACGCACGAGCTCAACATGCGTCCGACACACCAAACTATCGCGCGCCTTCCAGGTTTACAAATCTACATCACGTCGCAAACGTAGCCGGCGTGTATTTCACGCGACACACCTCCGCGTTCGCACGAGCACTACTGAAGAAACATAAATTTAGGACGATCGCACTCAATCTTAAAAGGCAGACTCAACCCAAGCTGAGTATGAAGAAACACAATTTCACATTGCTCTCCCAGAACATTACGTGCAAACATAGCCAGCGCACGCAGAGCACAACTGGAAGCACCATTAGAAATATTAGGATAGTCGCATTATGAACAGGTTCATCTCGGAAAAAAATGTGCTCACCTTCGCTGACGGCATGCAGCAATATCTGAAACATGCGGGCAGCTCACGCGACTTTAGCCTGCCCATTTCCGCGTATGTTGCTGTTTTAGACTTCAACATAAGAAATTAACTAAATCAAACACACAGCACAGTGATGCTATGTCGTGACTGACGCTCGAACGCTTATTAAACAATGCTATGCAGTTATGCAGTGAAGCTTCGCACGTACTCAATGTTAAAAACGGACACTCAACCCAAAACTGAGTATGAAGAAACACAATTTCAGATTGCACTCTCTCAGTACACCCCGTGCACCTCCGCGTTCCTTCTCTATACTGGAAGCACCAATATTAAGATCGTCGCACTATGAACAAGTTCATCTCATCAAAAAAATTGGCTTACCTCATCAGACCAGTATGACGTATGTAGATTCTTGTCGCGCGACGCGCTACAGCAGGGCACTAACTTCGGGCGCGTGGACAGCTCACACGATTTTAGCCTGCCCGCGCACACAGGCTCAACATGCGCCGACACACCAAAATGCCGCGCGCACCTTCCTGGTTCACCCGCATGTCGACAACTTACCGTGCCAGCCGCACGGAAATCTTGATAGCCGGATCACAGGCGCATAATATAACCCTCCGGTTGGGACCATCTCTTTTATATCAGTGCTCGCTCGTTTCCGCAAGGTCGCAAGTACGAGAAATTGGGTCACCTTGAAGATGAGTTGGAGCCATCTGTTTTATATCAAAAACGCACTTCATGGCCAAACTCTGCGGCGGACCCTAGCGGAAAAAAATGTTGCGTCAAGGTAATGTAAATAGGCCGGCCTTCTCCGAGAAACTGGGTCACCTCGTAAATCATGTTTTCCGAGGCTGCGCGTATTAAAACCAGTGATCACACCACGCAATGCGAAGAAAAAAATATCCCTATGAGCCCACCTGCTCATTGCCGAAACAAGCACCGAGAACAAAGGGTTCGCTTATGCAGTTTCCAAATGTCCTTCGCAGCTAACGGGCGCGCATCACGGGCGCGATTGTGTAAACAAAATCGCGCCACCCTCCAAGGGCGCATTTGAGTTCCGTCCGTCGGTCGACTCTGGGTCAAGCGCACAACGAGGAAACTTCTCATTTTCAGTTCATTCGGCAATAAAATAAAAGTATTTCCCGCTTTTTTTTGGGGGGGGGAATTCTGTGTTGTGTGATGGAGAAGCTATACAGATAGGTGATAAGGAGAAGGATTATATAGCAGCATACTCATCGACTAAGCGAGTATAGTTTGTGGAGAGCGCCACGCTATTTTATATTATATCATTAGCCTTTTTAGCCATTTTTAGCCATATAGCCATTTTATATCATATCCCAAACGTTCTGCGCGATCAAACAGCATTATGGAAAGAAGAAAACCGTTTCACGCATCACGGTGCGTGCGCGTTTCAGCGTGCTCAAACAAGTTCTGGCTATTAGTAAAAGAAGTTGATTGATTGATTATTTAAAAGAAAACCAGGGAGAAATTGAACTTGTCTCCTGACTAGTTCTGCTACTCCCAAAACAAAACAACAACCTACAAACAACCAAAAACAAACAAAGTACATTCCCCATCCCCAACAATTAGTGTGTTAGTACACTAGGTGCAAGTGAATAAATATCACTAGAACATGCAGAGAAACAGATACACACTAATGCAAAGATACACACTACAAAGATACACACTGATACGAGGCACTCGCACAAAATCCTAAAATATGAGTTCCATGCCGCAGCTCACAAGGAAGTTCTCAAGTGCCGCAAAGGCAGTGTCTCGCTTTCTTGGGTCCCACAGTCCGAGCATTTCACCACGTCGAAACGCCTGTTGTCCAGGCGGTCGAGGGTATACCTCAACCTAGCCCTTTGTGGAGCATACTTTGTACAATGCAGGAGAATGTGCTCAGTGTCCTCCACTGTCGCACACACTGAACAGTCTGCAGAGTCAGCCCGCCCAATCTTGTGGAGGAACTGTTGACCGTACGGGACATTCAACCGAAAACGATGCAGCAGCGTCTCAATGGGCCTCCGTGTACCGGATGGGAACCTGTATTTCCCTTCTGGGTCGATCTTGAAGAGGAGAGATGATCGGCGATCAGCTTCCTGCCACTGTTCCTCCATACCTGCTCTTGAAATGGACTGAAGTAGCGATTTCACGTCTGCCTTGAAAAATGGCACCACATAGTTTGTTGACGAAAGATGTGCTACGTCCGCTAATTTGTCTGCGGCCTCATTACTCGGTATGCCAATGTGGCTAGGTATCCACTGGATGAGGACGTCATGACCGGTGATGTACGATCTTGCATATTCTTTCAGTATGTCGTGAACAACTGGATTAATACGTCCGCCAGTCAAGAGTAATGCAGTAAAAGAAGTTGTTTTGGGTTCCCAGGCGGGTTCTGCATGGTGTTTCCAGCGCATCAGGCGACAACGTAAACTGTTCTGCGCGATCAAACAAGTCCCGCTCCCACGCGCGTGCCATATCATAGCTTGTTTCAGCGTGCTCAAACAAGTTCTGGCTTTTGTGGTCGTATGATGGTGCAGATTTGTAAGAAACACTGAAGAGATTCAAGGGCACACGCTATGGAAATCGACAGCCGAATTAGAAAAGGTATTGCGATTTTATCCTCGCTGTCTAATCAATTCAGGCGCTGTCAAATTCAAATTCGCTGGCTGTCAATTTTCAGCAGGGCGAACGGTCCTTGATGTTTTGACGGTGTTTTTCGGTTGGATTCCGGAAGACGCAGTACCGCGGGGTCTCTATGAAGCTTTCATCGGGAAACGATTCACCACCATCGAGAGGGAAGACGATGCTGTGGCCGAGATCCTACGAGTATACCACGAAATTGAGCTAGAAAAAGGAGATGCGAACCTATTCATTATATCTAGGGCCTGACTCTTTCGGGTTTTATTTTTGGCCAAATTCGGGGGGTAAATATCGGGTGATATTTTTCATTCGAAAATTCGGGTGTATTCGGGTTAAACTCCGTGACAGCTTATCCTGTCGTCAGGAATTCGGGTGTATTCGGGTGATATTTTTTTGTTTAATAAAAATTTGTCTTAACATGGAACTAATGTTTAGCGATGTTATCAAACTTTATCTTAATGCACACTTATGAGTGTGCCACGCGACCCGGATGTGTTCGGGTAGGTTCGGGTTAAACCCGAATTTTACAGATTTCGTTCGGGGGGTAAATATCGGGCGGATACGGGTTTAACCCTAAAAAGTCAGGCCCTAATTATATCACGCAATCTCGGCGAAGTCCTAAAGAGATACGGCTACAGAGACATCGCGGGCATAGATATTCTTCAAGCTCTCCATCTGCTGCACGTCTTAGTTTACCTCTGGAATGAATGCTGTCGTATCATGTACGAACCGGATGGCTGCCCCCTAAAGATCGAGTGAAACTGCTGTGTAATCCTCACGTAAAATAAAGCTCTTTCTTCCGCACAAAAGATTTTTGAATGCATGAACAGACGGTTTCGAACGTCCAGCCTACCTCATTCGACGCATTTTTTGAAATTGCCACGCGGGCGTTTGACATCGCGTATCTTTATAACCGCACATGGAGTAACCCTAAACCAAAGTATGGGGAATAAGGTACTTTCGAAGCCTGATGTGCGAAAATACTCTCCCTCTATATCTGTAAATAGGCAACACCCTGTGCAATTCGAGCTCCCACCGCACACCATTCGGGATAGCACATCGACACAGCATGGTGTAGAAGAAGGGGTAAATCGATTTCTTGCCCTCTCTTCACAGAACTGACGAAAATCACATTTTCTGTAGGACGCGCGGTCCTCGATGTTGTAACAACCTTCTTCCAATGGATACCTGAACAGGAAGTGCCGGAAGGAATATATGAAGCTTTCATCAACAAAAGATTCAGCGCAGATGACAGGATAGACAGCGCCGTGGACAAGATCTTACGCATGCACTACGTAATCGAGCGAAAGCAAGGAGTCTCATTTCTATTCAAAATATCACGTAATCTCGATGAAGTCCTAAGGAGGTCGAGCTACGAAGACATCGTACCTGTAGATATTCTTCAAGCTCTCCTTCTGCTACGCATGCTGGTCTATCGGTGGAATCAATGTTGTTGTTGTACGATTTACCAAGTGAGCGGTCGGTTTATATTCCCAAGAATTGAGTGAAACAGTACAGGTAAATAAACGTTTCTTTTCATAAAAAAATCTATGGATGATCTCAATCACCGTAAACAATGAAGATTTCGCGCTGTCACTACATATCTCCTCAATGTGAGCAATACGCCGCGTAGTTCGCGAGTTGGATTTGCTTTACATCATAAGAATATAGTGGTTGCTTCATTCCCGCATTTATTTCGTGCGAACTTTATGGCACAAACAATAAAGATTACGAAAAAATTGTTTGTGGTAAACACGGTATTCACAACACTTTAGCGAGGACGTCTTCTAACGTGGAGACAACACGTTCCTTTCCCTCGACGACGGTAATGTCCAAGCTCGTGTGGTTCTTTTTCCAGTAGTAACGCACCACGGGGATGGAAAACCCGGCATTTATGATTGTCTCGCTGATGGGTTCTCCGTTTCTATATCGCTCCAACAGTTCCAACTTGCATCTCACAAACCGTCTTATTTTATGAGTACTCCGCACGGGAATAGCGCTCAAAATGTCGCTAAAATCACTCTCTTCTCCGTGTCCATCTAAAAAGTTGTGTACGCATTGTAAATCTGCCAGCATGCGTTTGCATACGAACTGATCCATCTCACACGACACACTGAGGCTTCGCACTTTCGCGGTTGTCAAGTCGCTGCTCATCACTTTTCTCATGTCGGAGTTTCCTACAAATCGGCACCATTATATGCGTCATTTACCGCGATGTGTCCCAGGCCTCACCACAACGGACAGCACTAAATGCCAGAACTTGTTTGAGCAAGCCGAAACAAGCTATGGTATTACGGCATGCATGCGCCGTGATGTGTGAAGCGGTGTTCTCCTTTTCATAATGCTCTCACTTGTTTGATCGCGCAGAACATTTGGGATATGGTATAAAATTGCTTTCAGAAAGCGTGGTAACCTCTCCACAAACTATATTCGCTTAGACGATGATACTGGCTTAGGTGACATGACTTCTCAGTTTCTACGCACACCGAATGAACTGAAAATGAGAACAACTGTTACCTCCTCAACTTGAAGACAATATAGTGAGACGTACTTTCCTCGTCGTGCGCTTGACCCACAGCCGACCGTCGGGCGGAACTCAAATGCGCCCTTGGAGGGTGGTGCGATTTTGTTTACACAATCACGCCCGAGCGCGCGCCCGTTAGCTGCGAAGGACATTTGGAACTTCTTGGAAACTGCATAAGCGAACCCTTTGTTTTTGGTGCTTGTTTCGGCAATGAGCAGGTGGTCGCATAGCGTTGTGTGATCGCTGGTTTTAATACGCGCGGCCTCGGAAAACATGATTTACGTGGTGACCCAGTTTCTCGGAGAAGGCCTATTTACATCACCTTGACGCAACATTTTGTTTCGCTAGGGTCCGCCGTAGAGTTTGGCCTTAAAGCGCGTTTTGATATAAAACAGATGGCTCCAACACATCTTCAAGGTGACCCAATTTCTCGTACTTGCGACCTTGCGGAAACGAGCGAGCACTGATATAAAAGAGATGGTCCCAACCGGAGGGTTATATTATGCGCCTGTGATCCGGCTATCTAGTTTTCCGTGCGGCTGGCACGGTAAGTTGGCGACATGCGGGTGAACCTGGAAGTTGCGCGACATTTTGGTGTGTCGGCGCATGTTGTGAGGTGAGCGCGGGCAGGCTGAAATCGTGTGAGCGGTCCACGCACCCGTGTTTCCCTACCCTGCTGTAGCGCGCCGCGCCACAAGAATCTATGTGCGTCATACCGGTGTGATGAGGTAAGCAATTTTTTTTTTTTTTTAATGAGCTGGACTTGTTCATATTGCGACGATCTTAATATTTCTAATATTGATGCTTCCAGTATAGAGAAGGAACGCGGAGGTGCGACTGCACGGGATGTTCGGGGAGAGAGCAATCTGAAATTGTGTTTCTTCATACTCAGCTTTTTTAATAAGCATTTGTATAAGCAAGTATAAGCATAAGCAAACAACTTGTTTAGTAAGCATTGGAGCGTCAGTCACGACATAGCATCACTGTGCTTTGTGCTTGAATTAAATAATATCTTATGTTGAAGTCTAAAACTGCAATATGCGTAAACACGGGCAGGATAAAGTCGCGTGAGCTGTCCACGCGCCGCCTGTTTCAGATATTGCTTCATGGTGCTCGTCAATCTATGTGCCCGTCTGCGAAGGTGAGCGCATTTTTTTCCGAGATGAACTCGTTCATAGTGCGACGTTGTGCCCTGAACTTATATTTCTAAGGGTGCTTCCAGTTGTGCTCTGCGTACGAGCTGTGTCGTGTACGCTGGCTTTGTTTGAACAGAATATTCTGAGGGGAGCAATGTAAAATTCTGTTTCTTCATACTCAGCTTCGGTTGAGTCTTCTTTTTTTAAGCTTGAGTACGTGCGTGCATAGCATTGTTTAATAAGCGTTGGAGCGTCAGTGCGTCTTGAGCTTCACCACATAGCGCCACTATGCTATTGTCATTCTGCTCGATTTATTTAATTTCGTGTGTTGAATGCGCGCTGTCTAAACTAAAAACGGACCCAAGCTCTATAGGGTTTATTGATCATTCAAGTTGTTTTTCTCTCAAGCCAGCTTCTCTGCACAGCATCAACTATCGATGTTTTCTCGATCATGTGCTTCTTCCTGCTTATTTCGAACGCGCGCTGGCTTCCCTGATTAGCATCACGATGAGTCTTTTGCACTTTGTTTAATACACATTGAAACTTTTTTTTTTGTTCTGTCACAAAATTCGTTCTGAAGAATGAACGCGCTCCATTGCATCATTTGCCATTATGCTTGATTGAAACAATTTTTAGGTTGAACTGCAAAGCACACACACACACACACATCCTAAACGATCCTACAAGCTTGTTCTCAGGGATGGGCTTGACCCAACGCACGCATGCAACCAGGTGAAGCCAACTTTACTCGTGTATAATGTGTTTTGAGATGTGTACCCTAAACACGTTCTTTTTCTTTTTTTTTTAGTTTCTTGTTAGCAACTGTGGTTATGTGAACAGCGGGAAGCGGCGGCATGTAAGCTGTTCAGCCTTCTAACGCTAGATCTCTATAAGTATGAACCAGTTGGATAGAAATGAGTCAATGGCGCGACGCAGCTGTCCATCTTTGCAAAGAGGGTAATCACAAGCGGCGCCATCTCTTCTATGTGTAGGAAACCTTCTTCGGCGCCGTCAGAGCATGTGAAAAAGTTTCATTGTGAACCAGTGAGCAGCCAGATGGGATGGGCTTCACCTAACGCACGCATGGAACTGGGGGAAGCCAACTTTACTTGTGTAAAGCGTGTTTTGAGATATGTACCCAGAAAAAAAAAATTTTTTTCCCATTTCCAACTGTGGCTATGTGAACAGGCGGCGGCATGTAAGCCTTCTAACGCTAGTTCTCTAGAAGTATGAACCAGTTGGATAGAAATGAGTCACCAATGCAATGGCAGCTGTCCATCTTTGCAAATACAAGCGGCGCCATCTCTTGTATGTGTAGGGCAGAGCATGTGAAAAAGTTTCATTGTGAGCCAGTGAGCAGTCGCGGATGGAGGCATGGGTCGATACCCCAGGCTAAATCTATCTTATGGTAAATATCCCACAGTTAAACGTATACTATCTCATCTAGAGATTAGGGGGAGTAGCAGTTAGGTCTAGCGATGAGTGGAAGTGCAGTGCGAGCCTGTTAGGGAGCTCTAGACATAAGTGACCAATGAGAGGCTTGTAGTCAGATGGGCCAATGAGCAGACCACTTGCAGTTAGATGAACCGATAGCAGTTGGTGTCTATCGAGGGAGCTGAGTGACCAATGAGCACAAGAGATGACCGGGATCTCTCTGATGCAGCTGAACTAACCCACAGCTAGACCAGGAGGCTGTTGTACCAAATAAAGGTTGAAATCAACACTTGTCGTGTGCCTTGTCTGAAGCTGCTGCATTGTGGTTTAGGAGTGATACGCTAGCCAATCACTGTTCAGTAGGCTTAGCGTGGACCAATCGGGGCCAGACATCGGTAGGCTTCGGTGTGAAGGTACAACCAGTAGGCTTAGCGTGGTTCGGCATAGAAGTCAGTAAGCTTAGAATGGACCAATCAACACGAAGTGGGTGGAGCCAGTAAAGAGTTGCGCCACGAGGTAAGTAGCATGGACCAATCAGGGCCAGCCACAGCAGAACCAAGTCGTACCCCTATGATGCAGCTGAACCAATAGTATAATTTCTATTAAATGTGTAGGGAACCTTCTTCGGCGCCGTCAGAGCATGTGCGTTGTGAACCAATGAGCATCAGGGTGGAGGCATGCGGTTAGCACGGGCCAATAGCAGTTGGAGCCTACCAGTGTATGACCCCCGCTAAAGTTATCTTATGGTAAAAGTTATACCCCTGTCACACGGGCATTTTCGATCCTGCTCGACCGAACCTGCTTGAACCCAATGCAGATCGGATGGTGCTACACGACCGCTTCCAAGCAGGATCGAACTTTGATCCTGCTTGACTCAAGACAGTTCCCATAACAGGATTGAGAATTTCAAGACGGCTCGACGGACGCCATTTGCATCCTCGACCCCGGTGAACTGTCATAACTTAAGACGGACATGCGCGCGAAGCTACAAATGATGCTTACATCGGTATACGATAAATTACCACTAATATTGCTGTTATATAGGAAACGCGAAATTAATGAGTTCCGTTTATTCATTTGCCTATATTCTCGACACCGCGCGACAACAGCCGGAACAGGTAATCGGATACGTACTCACACGGCGACGGTTGCGCCGCCTCTCGCGCCTCAAATCAACCATTCAATGCGCATTGAAAGTGGCCGTGTAGCAGCGTCAAAACTCGAGCGTGCTCGGGAAGTTCGATGCAGATCGGATTCGAGAAGGATCGAAATGCCCGTGTGACAGGGGTATTACAATCTCCCACAGTTAAATTTATCTCGTCTAGAGATGAGTGTGAGTGACCAATGAGTAGCTTGCAGTTCAATGGATCAATAGCAGTGGGTGAGTGACCACTTGCTGTTAGATGGACCAATCGCAGTTGGAGCCTATGAGGGAGCTGTGACCAACTAGAACCAATAAGGAGCTGGGTAAGTGGACACTTACAGTCAGATGGACTAACGAGCAGACCACTTGCAGTTAGATGAACCAATAACAGTTGGAATCTACCGGAGGAGCTGAGTGAGCAATGAGCGTGAGAGATGACCACATAGAATTGTGGACCAATGATCTCTCTGAACTAACCCACAGCTGGACCAGGAGGCTGTTGTACCAAATAAAGGTTGAAATCAACAATTGTCGTGTGTCTTGCCTGAAGCAGCTGCCTGGCTAAGGAGCGACAAATTCAGGTAAGCCAATCACCGTTCAGTAGGCTTAGCGTGGACCAATCAGGGCCAGCCATCGGTAGGCTTAGAATGGGCCAATCACCGTGAAGTGGGCGGAGCCAGTAAAGGGTTGAACCATCCGGTGTCAGTGGGCTTAGAACGGGCCAGCGAGGGCTAATCGGGAGGCTTACATTGGGGACGGCCAATCAGAGTGTCAGGAAAGTCTGGGAGGGTGATCAGTAGGCTTTGGCTTAGACGTCTGAATCAGTAGGCCTAGAATAGACCAATCAGCATGAAGTGGACGGAAAGTTGCACACCACAAGGTAAGTTTGAACGTCTGAGATAAAGCCGCAGCAGGGTCGCTGCCGAGCGCGCCATCTGGCGGGCGCTAACGAAGGCTATGTTCAGCGGACTTAGTCAGCCAATCAGTGGGCTTAGAAATGGGGCCAATCGGTAGGCTTAAACGGGGGACGGCCAATCAGAGGGCCTAGAAAGTCTGGAAAATGTGGAGAGTGATCAGTAGGCTTCGAATGGACCAATCAGCGGAACCAGTTAATCGGCATAAAGGGGCGGAGCTGTGCCCAGCGATATGCATGCACCAATCAGCGTGAAGTGGGCAGAGACGAGTAATTAGCATAAAGGGGCGGAGCTACAGTCAACCAATCAATGATCAGTAGGCTTAGCACGGGCCATTCAGCGTGAACTGGGCGGAGCCAAGCCAACTAATTAACATGAAGGAGCGGAGCTACGGTCAGCCAATCAAAGATCAGTAGGCTTAGCATGGGCCAATCAACGTGAAGTGGGCGGAGCTAATGGCGGCCAATCAGATGGCTTTGGATTTGGCTTGTGTTGGCTTAGAACTGGATTGTGTTGGATTATAACTGGATTGGAATTGGATTGGAATTGGATTGGAATTGGATTAGAGAAAACTCTTGGCTATAGGACTTCTTTCTATACTACTGACGGTATGTGTCTTATCAATGTTCTTTACTTTCACGAGTCTTTTCAAGGCCTTCCAGCTACCCGTCCACCCCTATTGCACTCGACTTTCAGTACATTTTGCTGCTTGGGTACAGAACATTGATAAGACACATACCGTCCACCTCTAATGCACTCGACTTCCAGTACATTGTGCTGCTTGGGTTGTTGTTCCTTCCTATCACTGGGGGGTTTTAACTCTATTAATCGTGTTTCTAGAAAACCGAACAGCCCCATTTTCTCGTGGTCACTGAAAAACACCGTGCGCACAGATCTTGGAGAACACATTTTATAAAAACCGGGAGCGCACTGGATAGCATAATGCTACAAAAAAGGTGTACGCCCCTTCCCCGTGACCGAGATTCTACTCGACGTCACATCCCTAAAAGGTTCACAGGCGCGTTGGGGCACCTACAATGGCAGAAGAATGAGATTCCGACCAGCGCACCCGATCCGGGACAAAAGGTCATGTTGGCAAGCCTGGCATATGCAGCAATTTATCTGTCATAGGTCTTGGAATGTTCCTCTGTATTCGATGTTTCTCGATTAAAACCGAAGGCACGGAAGCTCCAAGAAGTGAGAGCTATGATTCTTGTTTGGCATGGTGACTGCTCCCATGCTGCACTGATGAAAGAAAAAAAAAAAGAACTTTACGTCTGTCGCACGTAGCACGGAGTCGTTTTGTATAAGCCCCAGCAAGCGCTGCGTAAGGAAGCAGAGACCCTCTCTACGGAAACAGCAGTTTCGCCTCTTCTACACACTGCCTCGCCTCTTCTTCCGTACACTCTGCGACACGCTTAACTTGCTGCACCACGGAATCGCACCTCCAGAGTATCCGAAATGCTTCTCTGCAATCACAGTCCCTGCAGGTGCCCAGGGCAAACCTCGTGGCACGATTGAGGAGCAGCTCGTTTCTCCGGAGCACGTCGGAAATCTGGCACAGTGCTCGTGAGTTACAACCCACCGAATCCCCCCAGAATGTGGTGAGCGTGTAGTTCTTGGGGAAGTGCCTCGCAATCACTTTGATCGCCCCTGCTTCGTAACAAGAGAACTGCGTGACAAAGGCGTGCAGTGTCGTGTTCGCTTCGAGCATGGCTGCGAACGCTCGGGCGACTTCCGTAGTAAAATATGCGGCCAGGAGCTCGACACGGATGATCGTGTCGTTGTTTGTAAGGCCCTTGATGAAAGTAGCGTTAGCGTCAAAAGGGCATGTGCAGTGGAGAAACTTGAGGGACCTGGTCTTTTCGATAAGTTGCGCAAGAGCTTTAACCGTCTCGCCTCCGGGCGTCGCGTGATCAGCTCTTTCGATATGCACTTCCGTGACGTGACAGTTTGATTCTAGTGCTGAGATCACCCGCAATATGGGTGTCTCCTCAACGAACCAGATGTAAATCTTTTTGACGTCGCCGTAGTTGAGCGAAATGAGACGTGCCAACTCGTTCAGCGCGAGGGTGTTCCACTTTGTAGAGATTCTGTGGTAACACTGGTGGCTAGCTCTGATAACCTGAGCAATCTCTTCGTCAACCTCGCCAGAGAAAGCGATCGTTCCAAGATGCACCACTTCCAGTGAAGTGTTCACTGTAAGGGTCTTCACAAACTGTACCAGGGTCACTTCCGTCAGGTCGTTAAGGGAGAGATCGAGTTCACGAAGCGTATGGTTTGACTCCAGAGCTCGTGCTAGATGCGTTGCACCTGCGTCTGTGAAACTGCTCCATCGAAGCTGAAGCTTCCGGAGAGTAACGTTCACTTTGAGAGCCTGAGCAAACTGAACCACATCAGTTTCCTCCACACCACAGTTATTAAGCTAGAGCGTTCTTATTGTCCCGTTCGTCTTCAAGGCATCAGAAATGTGGGGCATACTACGAGCACTATCATTAGATTCATTTATTTTCAAATTCTCGATCGAACTGCTCTCTCTGAGCGCAATCGCGATAATTGCCAATACATCGTCAGGCATGCGATAGAGAAAGAGGTCCTTCAGGTAGCTGTTGCGTTTCACAATTTCCGCCAGATGCACAGCGGCAGCTTTCTTGAAGCTGTAATCACGGATTTGCAGAGACGTCAAGTGGTTGCACTGCTGAAGTGCTTTCAACAGGAGCTTCATCCCCTCTTTGCTGACACCACAGTACTGTAGGACAACAGATTTCAACTGCGGTGACCTCTTGAGTCCTTCCGAGAGTCGTGACGCGGACTCGATATCCAGCATGAGGTAGCAAAATGCTCTAGCATGCTCTCGGGTCTGATGCCCTCAAGAAACACGTTGTGGTGTGCGCTTAGCTCTCGCGTGCCTGCTTTGACGCTTTTAATGTTAGAGCCGTGCACGAGGGCAAGTTTAAGGGCCGTCGGGAAGTGGACAAATAGGCTTGTTTCGTACAGATCTATTCGTTGTATGCAGGGGTGTTGTTTCACGAGCCAGCAGATGAGGAACAGAGAGTCCAGCAACGCAACCTCAGATAAGGTGCCGTGATTTGACGGTATTCGCGAGACATTCAGCTCTCCTGGCTTACTTTCGTGGAGCTGAACATCAACGGAGAATAAGATTCGATTGCAGAGTGTCACGTGCTCAAGCAACCAGCATCCTGCCTCATCACTCCTGGAACAGGGTTTTGCGATGTCAACGCCTTTTCGTTTGAAGACGTTCCGCACAGAGAAAATTCTTGATGTCACCGTTGCGGGATCAAGGAACGGAATTTGTCGAGCGATCTCGGCGATTTCCGGGTGGCTCGAAACGTAGTCCCGTGCGCCTCCCGCGCCGTTAAATGTCATGTTGTTCTGTAAAGAGAAAGAGTTGGGGCATGGGCAGACAACGACAGTTTGCAGTTCAGTTCTGTGTCACTGTCTGTAGTTCAGGTCTGTTCAATTGTCACAGCCACAATGTTTGGGAAAGAGTTTCTTCCCCCCAACACGAGCCATGCATGTTCGTTGTGGCATTCGTCGCACTCGTGGTATTACTCGAAATGCACTCCTTTCAATCACACGCAGAAGTCCATCTCGCAACTGCCACAGCATAGGACAACCAACGTCACACGGTCACAGTGCAAACAACTGAACGGCAACAAGTTGGCAACAAAACGGCAACAACATTTCCTATGGCGAAAAATTCGTAAAAGTGTTCTCACGCAACGGCAAAAACTCTCTGAAGGTGAATACCCTTAATTTTTCGACGTGTACATTTTAAAATATAATTTTTGCGCCACGAGTTTAGTAGAGTTGAACTACGTTCAAAGCTAGTGGCGAACGGTCGTGCCCGAAAGCCAGGGTCTTGAGGGGATTACGATGATCTCTGAAAGGGACGCGACCTTCGGTCCTACTTTTCTTTCAATAGGAGGCAGAGTACAATTGACCAGTCGTGGAACCCAGCTCTGCCCTTCCGATCTGTTTTGGTTTCGGTTTGTCTACAAACGTCATGAAGTTTCTCGAGTAGACGTTTATTACAGCGACCATGTACCACGTCGTAGGCACCTGTTCCCAGCGCAGCATTTGGAAGCTAGCGGTAGTGTTACTCATCGGTCTTATTACTTACTGTCTACTTATTGCTTCCTCAATTTCTGCAATACTTCGTACTTCAGCTTACCTTAGTATTTCTGTACAAGCGGTGGATATTCCACAGAAGATGTTTCATTCTGGGGTTGATTATCGTCATCATTCTACGCGTTTTCATAGGAGCTGTCACTGTCGTCTGCTACGGTGGTGGTGGTGGTGGTGGTGGTGATAGGGCTTGCCGTTGTCGGCCTCACGTATGTGGGCAACGTCACGACTCACGCCCTGGGGAAATGTGCGTCCTGGGCCGACCTCTAAGGGAACTGTGCCGACATATGTCTGAAAGCGTCTGAGGAAAACCCAGGAAAAACCCCAGACAGGACAGCCGGCACCGGGATTCGAACCCGAGTACCTCCCAGTCTGCTACGGTAGTCCTACGTCCGCTTCTACGCGTTCAAAATTCAAATTTCCATCGTCCAATCGTGATGCAGATCTCGCGGTCCGGTTAGTAGCGCCCCTAGCGGATCGTGCGGACGGGATCCTCATGGGGATGGCCGATTATGACACGGTCATTATAATATCTAGCAGGTTGTGAACATAGGTGGGGGGAGGGGGATTTCTGAAATCTTGGAATATTTATTCTGATAACAGTGGTCGCAACAGCCACAATGGGCCCCTACCGGAATGCTACAGGAACATGACGAAGGCATAAAGCTGAGCTCGGACCTGTGCAATTTTGTTCCGATGAGGATGCCCGCGTCGGAACGTTACGAGTAAAGTTTGTTGCCTCTTGCGTCCAAGCCGGTGCTTTATCTTTTTTCCGTCAATCCCCTAAACTGGCCCTGGGGCCCCATCCAGTGGCGTCACTAGGGGGGTGCAGGGGGTGCGGTCCGCACTGGGTGAAGCGACGGAAGGGGTGACGCGCAGTACCAATACTGCCGCTTCCTCCCGTTCTCTGCGGCACGATGACGCCAAAAACAAAATAAGGAGCCTTCTACGAGGCTTTTTTTTTCTGAGTGTGGTGTAATACGTGTATTGATGGTGATCGCCTGGTACGGAAAGGTATCCGTTAATAGGAGAAGGGTGGGGCGGAGGGTGACGACCGTGACATAAAGAGCTCCCACACCGGGTGACGCGTGCCATAGCGATGCCACTGGCCCAATCCCCGGCGGCCCTGGTAACAGTACAAACAACTGAGCAGCAACAAGTTGGGAAACTGCGACACTCGTCCTAACACGTCCTTCGAGCCACACGCGGCGAGATGTAGTGCACTTACCGTTTCCTACAGTTTCCTCGTGACGTCTGGAGACTACTCGCATGAAATGTGGGGAGCTCGGTAAACGGGTACGGATTAACCAGCTCAGCATTACTCCTCCTTATATTTTGCAACGTCTGCAACCTGGGTCGTTGACTCTTGGACTCTCCGCAAGGCGATCTCCACCGCTGCGCCTTTTGTCTTTCCGTCAAGCTTCCCAGCGCCGCATTTGGAAGCTAGCGGTGGTGATGCTCATCGGTCCTCTTATTGCTTCCTCAATTTCTGCAATACTTCGTACTTCAGCTTGCCTTAGTTTTTTATTTTATTTGTACAAGCAGTGAATGTCCTACTAGATGCTTCTTTTTAAAGTTGATTAACAGGTACGGGGAGATATATTTATTAGAAGAATGAAAAAAAAAAAAGAACGGGGAGGATGAAACACAGCATGTTATATTAGACAGAAGAAAAAAGAACAAAGAAGCCGGTTCCTTACTACGTATTCCAAGGAGAAGAAGAAAGAAACCAGGCTGGCAAAGTGTAAAATACGAAGCGACGCCGTGCAAAACTATGCGATAACCTCATAACTGCGGTTTCTCGTTTCCTGTTGTTGTACTTTCCGATACGTTCCCCATTCAAAATAGGAAGAAAGAAAGAGGGTATGGAAAAGGGGTAACTTCTATGGCTGCAACCTAGGTCAAAATAGCATCTGATAAAGGGTGTAAAAAGGGGTGGTAAATGAAATTATCACTTATCCAGATTGCTACAGAAAGGTGTACGCCCCTGTGGCTCACCGAATCAGAAGCGGGAAAACGTGCTATGCGTTGAAGTTCTGTTTTGAGAGTGAGGTAGCAGACAGAACTTTGCAACCTTTTAGTCACAACATATAGTGACAACTATTCCCTTCACCCATTTTTCTAAGAGTGTAGGGAGAAAAATTAACGGTCTCCCTTGTGGTGAAACGAGAGATAACATATCAACTTGGAAGAAAATGCTGGGATAATTTTAAATTGGGAGTTTATGGTTTTCAGGTTCGGGTCAAATGTGGGAGCATAACTGCAATGAGTTATTATCATGTAATGCTAGAGGAGAGGACAACGCGCTGTGGTGTTTGGCCTAAGAACAACTATTTTGGCGACACAATGCGTTTTGGTCAGATTCCTTCCCTGAAATCAGACAACTTTCTCAAGGGACTGCACCGCTCGTACGGTGTACCTCCCTGGGCGCAGACAAAAGCTCACCGGACAAACGCTTACTCTCGTAACATTGAAGGCGAACATAAGGTCACCGTTTTACTCGCTTCTTGTTTTCCAGCTGCTTTATTTATTGCACTGGCCACCAATAAAAATATTTAAGACGGGTCAATCGAAGCCTCTTACATATTTGACACGTTGCGGAGTGGGTCAGTTCATGTAGAATATGCACCTCTCGAGATTGACCAAGGTTTAGGTCATGGGAGACTCTTACGTTATTTGGACGTGTGGCAGTGGGTCAGTTCATGTAGACTGTGCACCCGTGGTGAGTGGCGAAGGTTTTGTCAGGAGAGCCTTTTATGTATTTCACACGATGGGGATTTGTGAATTTCATGCAGAATATGCACCCGTCGAGGCTGACCAAGGTTAGGTCAGGTGAAGGCTCTCCTGACCTAACCTTTGTCAGCCTTCACGGGTGCATATTCTACATCAGCCGGCCCACACGCCAACTTTTGAAATAGATAAAAGGCACTCCTTACGTCATATATATATATATATACGGGTATATACGTGAGATATACGGATGCATATTCCACATAAACTCAAACACTCCCCAACGTGTGAAATACCTAACAGGTTCTCCTGGCCTCCCCTTGGTCAGTCTCGACGGGCGCATATTCAACATGAACAGGCGCACACCCCAATTTGTGAAATAGGCACTCCTTACGTAACATTGTCAGTCTCGAGGGGTGCGCCGCGTCGCCAAGTGAGAACTGACCCTTACTACGCTCAGGATCATCGTTGTTCAGAATATGATACTGTCCTCTTTCCAGTAGATTTGTTCTTTCTCGAGATTTGCGCGCGCTTTTCCGTGACAATCTGGATGTATACGATAATCCCTAGAAAAACGCTCCACTCTTCTGTGAACCGATAAATGTATCGTTCGGAAAAATGGTCGATGGCGAGAGTGTTACGCAGTAAAGTTGGGTTTTCAGACTGCACGTGTGGTTATCGCTGCACGGCGTGCAGTTGTGCAGGCGCACGGGATCCCATGTAAATGCAGTTGTACAGGAAATCGAAAGAGAAATAAACGAACGCAATGTCTGCTGCTTAGTACAATTTATTGCCCTCAAAAGTTCCCGCCACCTATGACCATGTTAGTAAAAGAAAAGACCAGGGTCTCTTATTTCATATACGTGCAATTGATCGTTTCGTTGTTAAGGGTTGCCGGTCAGCCATGTTGTTCATCCACCGAGAGCGGAGCATTTGCTGCAACCGCTTGCCTTTGTGCAACGGCCCCCATTAGGGCAAGTGACACCCCCAATACAAAGGCAGAGCTGGACGTCAAGTTGACGACCTGCAAGAGGAAACGTCCTCACAATGATGGCTATACGGTAACATCGTTAATAATTCCAAAGGTCCTTACGTTCAAGCTCGTGTCCTTCAGGTGCCGCTTCACTGGCGACAGATACACCTTAAAAAGAAAGGGAAATTTTGAGTTTCTCGCACTCTCAAGTTCCCCCCAAACTTGGATCCCACCAGGTGAGCTGTTGCGTCACGCGCTTTCGACAGCTTGTTACGCGTCCTGCGCACCTGTTCACGTGACTACCTCATCTCTCTAAACGTGTTACCGAATGACGAGGACAGCCTTCGTGTAGAAAACTTTTTGCTGTCTTAGGGCGAAGGACATGTTCAAGGAAAAAGAAAAGGAAAAGATGGGGGGGGGGGGTGTATATGGGCGTTTTTCAGTCGGCTCGCCACAAGTTTCAACCTAACTAAAGCTGAATTATCCTGGAGCAATCCGCTAGGGGTAAAAGACGGGGACAAAAACCGAAGTTCGGAACCCGCCAATGTTTCCAACACCGTGTGTTCTTTTCAGTGGTTTACCCAGAATTCCAAGCGTGGATGGGTGTTGGAAAAAGTGGGTGGGGGTACGTCATTATCATAGTTACGTTATCATAACATATCATCACTGACATGTATCTAAACCAGAAATCGTAAAGGCACCCCCTGTAGGGGATACACAGGTCAAAAAGTTAGGGGGTGTCACTGAACATATGAGGGGTGTTAGGGGGGTGCAGGAGGTCTTGATAAATTACTGGTTCTTGTGCTATCCTAGGACATCTCCTCCGGCTATAGTAGAATAATTGTCAGTTGAAAACTACCGCAGCTCTCAAAATGGAGCTTTTGGTTTGATCAAACTTTCACAACATCCCATATTAGATCCCATATTAGTATTACCAAAGAGGAGGACGAAGACAACAGCGAAACGTAGAGGCGTCATTGTGTCCACGAAGAGATCGTTGAAACTTTCCTGGAGAAAGAGAATAAAAGAACTTGTTTGTTTGAAGTCCTCAGAAATAGTTTTGGTAGAAACCTCACTTCCTCCGATACAGCCATGTGTAGTTTCAACGAAAGTGAAAAATGATGAAAGAAATATTAAACACGTATGTGTTTGTCCTTCTATATATGTGTTCCAGCCTCAGAACATGAATTGTCTCGTGTGAAAAATGAGTTGCGAGTTTCGCATTTAAGGTTAGGCGTCTAAAACTTTGACATTGACGGGCTGAAAATACGCTTTTCGGCTGTTGTGCTTTTCTGACGATAAATGGATACTATTACAGGAGTCTTTTTTTTCCAACGCCCTCGATTTTCAGAGTCATCTTTGAGTCGAGATATTTTAAGGGAGGAACAGACCGACGTCTTATGATACCACAAATGTGGTATAGATAGAACTGTGCCAAAGGAGCCGTGGTTATGAAGTGATTATTGTTTGTTTATTGAATTAACATTACTATATACAAGGCTTAGGGATGGAATTATGGGTGTCATTAGCACATGCTAGTATTGACTCCCAGAGCTCATCCTCAATAACATTATAGTTCAGAGCCGCATACAAAGACACTGAAAAGCAGTGAAACAACATGGAAAGTATTACCCACATACTCTTACACTACAATCTTACAGCAAAATAATTAAGAAGATGACATAATGGTTGAGGTGATCACATAGCGACGTAAACTGCGCACAAAATGCTTGCCGTATTTTAAATGGGATGGCAACATATACCACAATCTGATACCATAGCTTTCTAGCATCCGGCTTCCATAAACACTGTTTGTTCGAAAAGGTTTGAAATAAGATGTTGTACGCTCCTCTTATTTCTAAGGCCCAAATACATTAGATATATTCAATTGCATTGCACCACATAATAGTCAACGCAAAGCACTGCAAACAGACAACCATGCTAGTCAAGTACAGGAAGTAATAAAGAGCGGTTATCTCTCAAGGAAGTGCTTACCTGTATAGAGAGGATATTTCAGATGTGTGTAGACTACAGAAACTGCCTGGCTTTTATAGGACACTCCATACAGGTGTACGTGCTTCTTTTGTCCTTCATAAATCTCTGTTCGTAAGCCCTTCCAGTAAGTTTTTAATGAGATTTCTGAAAAGTCTTCGACGAGAATTGACTTTCCAGTAAGTACCTTGTACATGGCATTTCCTTTGCAAGCACGCGTTCACAGCCACATGTGCACCTGGGATAACTAAAACAAAATTCGACGTCAACCGTAATTAAGATTATGGCCATGACCGAGATAGGGATTCAGATTATACAGAGCGTAGAAACTGTTGTGTGGTGAATGGATTCGCAGAATGCGCAATTAACACGTACACTGGGATGTATTTATTAGAACAAAAAAAAAAAAAGGAAGGATGACACACAGCCACGTGAACACAACATGTTACATTAGACAGAAAAAAAAGCACGCGTGTTGCTTACTACCTATTCCAAGGAGAAGAAGAAGTAGAAAGAAACGAGGATGACAAAGTGTAACTACGAAGCGACGCCGTGCACAACTATGTGATAACCTCATAACTGCTTGTTTCCTGTTGTTGTACTTTGCATTCCCCATTCAAGTTAGGGAGAAGAAAGAAAGAAGGGTGTGAAAAGGGGGTAACTTCTATAGTTGACACCGACGTCAACATGGCGTCTAATAAAGGGTGCAAAAAGTGGTGGTAAATGAAATCATCATTTATCTAAATTACAACAGAAAGGCGTAGGCCCCCGTGACTGACGAATAAGAAGCGGGAAAACGTGCTACGCGTGGAAGTTCTGTTTTGAGAGTGAGGTAGCAGCAAGAACTTTACAACCTTTTAGTCACAACATATAGTGACAACCATTAACAGGTGTAACTGATCCACCCATTTTTCTAAGAGTGTAGGGAGAAAAATTAACGTCTTCCTTGTGGTGCAACGACGAATAACATATCAACTTGGAACACGATGCTGGGATAATTTTAAATTGAGAGTTTATCGTTTGCAGGTTTGGGTCAAATGTGGGAGCATAATTGCGATGAGCGATCATGCAATGCTAGAGGAGAGGACAACGCGCTGTGGTGTTTGGCCTAAGAACAACTACTTTGGCGACACAATGCGTTTGAGGTCAGATTCCTTCCCTGAAATCATGCAACTTTCTCAAGGGACTGCAACGCTAATACGGTGTATCTCCCTGAACACAGACAAAAGCTCACTGGACAAACGCTTACGCTCGTAACTTTCAAGGCGAACATAAGGTCGCCGTTTTACTTGCTTCTTGTTTTCCAGCTGCTTTATTTATTGCACTGGCCAATAATAAAAATATTTAAGACGGATCAATCCAAGCCTCTTACATATTTGACACGTTAGGGAGTGGGTCAGTTCATGTAGAATATGCACCCCTCGGGGTTGACTAACGTTAAGTCAGGAGAGCCTGCTATGCATTTCACATGTTGGGGAGTGTATCAGTTTATGTAGAATATGCACGCGTCGAGACTGACCAATGTTATGTTATGGGAGCCTTTTACGTATTTGATGCGTTGCGCACCGGTCAGTTCATGTAGAATATGCACTTCTCGGGATTGACCAAGGTTAAGTCAGGAGAGCCCGTTATGTATTTCACATGTTGGGGAGCGTATCAGTTTATGTAGAATATGCACGCGTCGAGACTGACCAATGTTATGTTATGGGAGCCTTTTACGTATTTGATGCGTTGCGCACCGGTCAGTTCATGTAGAATATGCACTTCTCGGGATTGACCAAGGTTAAGTCAGGAGAGCCCGTTATGTATTTCACATGTTGGGGAACGTATCAGTTTATGTAGAATATGCACGCGTCGAGACTGACCAATGTTATGTTATGGGAGCCTTTTACGTATTTGATGCGTTGCGCACCGGTCAGTTCATGTAGAATATGCACTTCTCGGGATTGACCAAGGTTAAGTCAGGAGAGCCCGTATGTATTTCACATGTTGGGGAACGTATCAGTTTATGTAGAATATGCACGCGTCGAGACTGACCAATGTTATGTTATGGGAGCCTTTTACGTATTTGATGCGTTGCGCACCGGTCAGTTCATGTAGAATATGCACTTCTCGGGATTGACCTAGGTTAAGTCAGGAGAGCCCGTTATGTATTTCACATATTGGGGAACGTATCAGTTTATGTAGAATATGCACGCGTCGCGACTGACCAATGTTATGTTATGGGAGCCTTTTACGTATTTGATGCGTTGCGCACCGGTCAGTTCATGTAGAATATGCACTTCTCGGGATTGACCTAGGTTAAGTCAGGAGAGCCCGTTATGTATTTCACATATTGGGGAACGTATCAGTTTATGTAGAATATGCACGCGTCGAGACTGACCAATGTTATGTTATGGGAGCCTTTTACGTATTTGATGCGTTGCGCACCGGTCAGTTCATGTAGAATATGCACTTCTCGGGATTGACCTAGGTTAAGTCAGGAGAGCCCGTTATGTGTTTCACATATTGGGGAACGTATCAGTTTATGTAGAATATGCACGCGTCGAGACTGACCAATGTTATGTTATGGGAGCCTTTTACGTATTTGATGCGTTGCGCACCGGTCAGTTCATGTAGAATATGCACTTCTCGGGATTGACCAAGGTTAAGTCAGGAGAGCCCGTTATGTATTTCACATATTGGGGAACGTATCAGTTTATGTAGAATATGCACGCGTCGAGACTGACCAATGTTATGTTATGGGAGCCTTTTACGTATTTGATGCGTTGCGCACCGGTCAGTTCATGTAGAATATGCACTTCTCGGGATTGACCAAGGTTAAGTCAGGAGAGCCCGTTATGTATTTCACATATTGGGGAACGTATCAGTTTATGTAGAATATGCACGCGTCGAGACTGACCAATGTTATGTTATGGGAGCCTTTTACGTATTTGATGCGTTGCGCACCGGTCAGTTCATGTAGAATATGCACTTCTCGGGATTGACCAAGGTTAAGTCAGGAGAGCCCGTTATGTATTTCACATATTGGGGAACGTATCAGTTTATGTAGAATATGCACGCGTCGAGACTGACCAATGTTATGTTATGGGAGCCTTTTACGTATTTGATGCGTTGCGCACCGGTCAGTTCATGTAGAATATGCACTTCTCGGGATTGACCAAGGTTAAGTCAGGAGAGCCCGTTATGTATTTCACATATTGGGGAACGTATCAGTTTATGTAGAATATGCACGCGTCGAGACTGACCAATGTTATGTTATGGGAGCCTTTTACGTATTTGATGCGTTGCGCACCGGTCAGTTCATGTAGAATATGCACTTCTCGGGATTGACTAAGGTTAAGTCAGGAGAGCCCGTTATGTATTTCACATATTGGGGAACGTATCAGTTTATGTAGAATATGCACGCGTCGAGACTGACCAATGTTATGTTATGGGAGCCTTTTACGTATTTGATGCGTTGCGCACCGGTCAGTTCATGTAGAATATGCACTTCTCGGGATTGACCAAGGTTAAGTCAGGAGAGCCCGTTATGTATTTCACATATTGGGGAACGTATCAGTTTATGTAGAATATGCACGCGTCGAGACTGACCAATGTTATGTTATGGGAGCCTTTTACGTATTTGATGCGTTGCGCACCGGTCAGTTCATGTAGAATATGCACTTCTCGGGATTGACCAAGGTTAAGTCAGGAGAGCCCGTTATGTATTTCACATATTGGGGAACGTATCAGTTTATGTAGAATATGCACGCGTCGAGACTGACCAATGTTATGTTATGGGAGCCTTTTACGTATTTGATGCGTTGCGCACCGGTCAGTTCATGTAGAATATGCACTTCTCGGGATTGACCAAGGTTAAGTCAGGAGAGCCCGTTATGTATTTCACATATTGGGGAACGTATCAGTTTATGTAGAATATGCACGCGTCGAGACTGACCAATGTTATGTTATGGGAGCCTTTTACGTATTTGATGCGTTGCGCACCGGTCAGTTCATGTAGAATATGCACTTCTCGGGATTGACCAAGGTTAAGTCAGGAGAGCCCGTTATGTATTTCACATATTGGGGAACGTATCAGTTTATGTAGAATATGCACGCGTCGAGACTGACCAATGTTATGTTATGGGAGCCTTTTACGTATTTGATGCGTTGCGCACCGGTCAGTTCATGTAGAATATGCACTTCTCGGGATTGACCAAGGTTAAGTCAGGAGAGCCCGTTATGTATTTCACATATTGGGGAACGTATCAGTTTATGTAGAATATGCACGCGTCGAGACTGACCAATGTTATGTTATGGGAGCCTTTTACGTATTTGATGCGTTGCGCACCGGTCAGTTCATGTAGAATATGCACTTCTCGGGATTGACCAAGGTTAAGTCAGGAGAGCCCGTTATGTATTTCACATATTGGGGAACGTATCAGTTTATGTAGAATATGCACGCGTCGAGACTGACCAATGTTATGTTATGGGAGCCTTTTACGTATTTGATGCGTTGCGCACCGGTCAGTTCATGTAGAATATGCACTTCTCGGGATTGACCAAGGTTAAGTCAGGAGAGCCCGTTATGTATTTCACATATTGGGGAACGTATCAGTTTATGTAGAATATGCACGCGTCGAGACTGACCAATGTTATGTTATGGGAGCCTTTTACGTATTTGATGCGTTGCGCACCGGTCAGTTCATGTAGAATATGCACTTCTCGGGATTGACCAAGGTTAAGTCAGGAGAGCCCGTTATGTATTTCACATATTGGGGAACGTATCAGTTTATGTAGAATATGCACGCGTCGAGACTGACCAATGTTATGTTATGGGAGCCTTTTACGTATTTGATGCGTTGCGCACCGGTCAGTTCATGTAGAATATGCACTTCTCGGGATTGACCAAGGTTAAGTCAGGAGAGCCCGTTATGTATTTCACATGTTGGGGAACGTATCAGTTTATGTAGAATATGCACGCGTCGAGACTGACCAATGTTATGTTATGGGAGCCTTTTACGTATTTGATGCGTTGCGCACCGGTCAGTTCATGTAGAATATGCACTTCTCGGGATTGACCAAGGTTAAGTCAGGAGAGCCCGTTATGTATTTCACATGTTGGGGAACGTATCAGTTTATGTAGAATATGCACGCGTCGAGACTGACCAATGTTATGTTATGGGAGCCTTTTACGTATTTGATCCGTAATTTATCCGTTTACGTATTTGATCCGTTATTTACGTAATTGAATTTAATCACATTGAACCTCACGGTTGCAAAATGCGCACGGTCTGTAGTCGCTCTATCTTGTCAGCAGCAAAAACAAAATACTTTGACAATTTTTCGCAGAGCACAGAGGCAACGCTGTGCTATAGCTCCCTTTGCATTAATTTGTCATGCAAGTCTAAATGTGGCCAACATGTGACATGCTTTTAGACGTCTAACGGTAGACGTCTACTGCGAAACATCTCTGCCATGTCTCGTAGACCACCCCTTCTTAGACGTCTAAATAACAGTATAACGTTATGGACAGCTTCTATACGTCTAAATTTATCCGTATCCCTAAAGTCTCCAGTTAGCCCATTTTTAGACTATACTAGCGCATGTGTTACAGGGTTGTACGTGGCATTCATTTCCCGGAACAGACCTTCAGTACGTGTTCGTTGTAGCAACTGTGTAATCGCTGACAACAGATGGTGCGAATGGGACATTAGCTTTCGCTGTCATTTAGAGTGTACGATTATGTTGTTCCAGCCACAGAACATCAGTTCTCTCTTTTAGAGTGTGTCAAGGCTGCGAGAGATTATATTTCCACAAACTAGTTGCTGGCCGAGAGCGTCCTTCACGAGAGGTGCGTTATTTCCTTGACAACCACGCGTTCACAACCACATGTGCACGCGAAATATAAAAACTAAAACAAAATTTGACATCAACCGTAATTCAAATGACAAAGTTATGGACATGAACGAGACAGGGATTCAGATTATACAGAGCGTAGAAACCGTTGCGTGGTGCATGGATTCACAGAATACGCAATTAACACGTACGGGGGGGGGATATATTCATTACAAGAAGAAAAAGAAGACAAGGATGAAACACAGCATGTTATATTAGAGAGAGAGAGAGAAAAAAAGACGCGTGTTGCCTACTATGATAGATAGGTACTACTAGATAACATATCAACGTGGAAGAAAATGCGGGGATAATTTTAATTCGGAGTTCATGGTTTTCAGGTTCGGGTCAAATGTAGGAGCATAACTGCGATGGGTTATCATGTAAAGCTAGAGGAGAGTACAACGAGCTGTGGTGTTTGGTCTAAGAACAACTATTTTGGCGACACAGTGCGTGTTGGTCAGATTCGTTCCGCGAAATCAGACAACTTTCTCAAGGGACTGCACCGCTCACATGGTGTATCTCCCTGGGCGCAGACAAAAGCTCACCGGAAAAACGCTTACGCTCGTAACTTTGAAGGCGCGAACATAAGGTCACCGTTTTACTTGCTTCTTATTTTCCAGCTGCTTTATTTATTACATTGGCCACTAATAAAAATATTTAAGACAGGTCAATCAAAGCCTCTTACATATTTGGGTAATTGCATTTTAAATTGACCAAGACGACATTTTTTGATTTCAGTGAAAAAAATATATGTTGTAAATGACCTTAAGTGAAGACGAAAGCAGGTTCCCGGAGCTTCCTACGATCAACCAGTGCACATATGGAGAGGGTGTAGGGGTGGCGCCGTCTTCGCGTCGTAATTTTTTCTCGCGACTTTCCAGCCTTACTGATGCCACTTCATTCGCATCACAGCCCTCGTAGCTAGGACACGTAAAGTCTGGGCACTCTAGTATACGTACGGAGTACGTCCTGTACGGAGTGAAAACGGTGTCACTTTAAAGGGACGCTGAAGAAAAAATGCC
The DNA here is from genome assembly GCF_037126465.1 of Ornithodoros turicata. Classification (NCBI taxonomy): domain Eukaryota; kingdom Metazoa; phylum Arthropoda; class Arachnida; order Ixodida; family Argasidae; genus Ornithodoros; species Ornithodoros turicata. The sequence continues at coordinate 103,614 of NW_026999423.1, forward strand.
GAAGTCAACAGATATGACAAAAATTGCACGTTTTGTAGCGCTCATTGCTCCTCGACGGCAAGTCACATATTCATAAATGAAGCATCGTTTTAATGTGCAATCTCTCCTCTATCGTTCAATATATAGAAAACTATTCTAACGCGTTTTGTTGCGGAAAGAAATGTCAGTAAAGTTAGGTGAGAGCAGAAAATTGCCGATGTTTGCTATGGCATACCTCAGCCCCTGCAATACTTATTCCGATAATTTGGTGGTTACTGAAAGGCCAACGTATCCCCTTAATCCAGCTGCGAAAATGTGTTGCACTATTTTAGTAGGGTGAACGCAGATAATTTTTTCCTGCGCCCAGGTCTCGCCGTGGCGGCCCTCACTCCGACTCCACTCTCGAGTGGCACGCCATCGCGCGTTTCCCATTTTACAGGGCCTTCGATCTCCCGCCGATGACACTTAGTTGTGAACATGTCCACGTCGGCATTCTTATTTACGTGCAACCCTTTTTATATGCCGTTGCAGTGACTGTGAGTGGAGTACTGACTGACGTTATGCAGCTGAGTATAGCAACAACTTTTGAAACAGTTTTGCCAATGCTGCACATGGTGTGAATTTTTTAATGAAATTTAAATTTGGGAAGCGCTGCGAGTGGATGACTGCTGGAGGTGCCGTCTTTATTACAGCCACAAGAAGAAGTAACACATTGCATGGGTATCGCGCCTTTGTGCGATGGAAATTATCGTGACATCTATTTGTGGCATATATTAATAAAAAAAGAATGAACGACGCGTTCTCACGACAAGGGTTCGCCTTGTCTAGCGTGGTGCAACCTTCCTCTTTATTGACCAAATCCTGTCTAAGTGACCAAGTAATAAGGGGCTCAGGGGATGCATATGCTACCTATGCAATGTAGCCGGACAGTTTTTTGTTACTTCTTTTTGCAGCTGTAATAAACCTCTGTAAACAGCTGTAATAAAGACGTAAACAGCTGTAAGATAAACAGCTCTAATAAAGACGGCACCTCCAGCAATGAGCCATTTGGTAGCACTTCCCTGTACAGAATTGTTTTTAAGCGCACACCCTGTGCAGTATTAACAAAACTGCTGCAAAAGTTGTTGTAATACTCGGCTACATATCGCGAGTCAGTACTCTCAGTTGCAGCGGCATAATAGGCAGACGCCATCTGTTGGTCTCGCAACGGCATATAAAAAGGGTTGCACGTAAATAAGAATGCCGACGTGGACATGTCCACAACTAAGTGTCATCGGCGGGAGATCGAAGGCCCTGTGAAATGGGAAACGCGCAATGGCGTGCCACTCGTAGGTGGAGTCGGAGTGAAGGCCGCAACGGCGAGACCAGGGCACAGAGAAAAATTCGCTGCGTTCAGCCTATTAAAATAATGCAACATATTTTTGCAGCTGGATTTAGGGGATACGTTGGCCCTTGAGTAACCGCAAAATTATCGGAATAAGTATAACAGGCGTTGAGGTATGCCAAACCAAACATCAGCAATTTTCTGCTCTCACCTAACTTTACTGACATTTGTTTCAGCAACAAAACGCGTTAGAATGGTTTTCTATATATTGAACGATAGAGGAAAGATTGCACATTAAAAGCATGCTTCATTTATGAATATGTGACTTGCCGTCGAGGAGCAATGAGCGCTAGAAAACGTGCAGTTTTTGTCATATCTGCTGATTTTGGCATTTTTTCTTCAGCGTCCCTTTAAAGTGACACCGTTTTCACTCCGTAGAGGTATACTAGAGTGCCCAGAACTTACGTGTGCTAGCTATGAGGGCTGTGATGCGAATGAAGTGGCATCAGTAAGGCTGCAAAGTCGCGAGAAAAAATTACTTCGCGAAGACGGCGCCACCTTACCCCCTCTCCATCTGTGGACTGGTTGATCGTAGGAAGCTCCGGGTAACTGCTTTCGTCTTCACTTCAGGTCGTTTACAACATATTTTTTTTATTTTTTTATTTATACTTCTAGCGTCTTAGACGCCAAAGAAGGAGTGGGATTACATACACACGGAGAAACATCTTGCTCCGTAGCAGCCGCGGATATACAGAAAATATAGATGAACCTCGAACACATGTATATACCATATATCAAAAACCATCTACACACGCATACAACCTTCACATAAGATTACAACAAACGTAGCAGCACACTCTACCTATAAATTTGCGATCGCCAGCATAAAACTCGACAAGGTGTCACACCGTACCATTTCTTCCGTCAGTCCGTTCCATGCCTGAATGGACAGCGGAAAGAAAGAGTACATAAGGCAGTTAGTCCTAGAAAATAATTGTTTAATGGATTTGCTATGTTTCGTTCGGTGGCTACCAGTTGTGTTAAATGTAATATAATCAGAAGGCCTAATACAGGTATGGTTATTTATTATGAGCCATAGTAGCTTAAGTCGCTGAATTCGAGTCCTTTGATACAATGGTGTCAGTCCCGCGAGGTGGAGTAATTGCGAGGGGGAGTCATAACGCTGAAATAAAAAAAATGTCATCGGTGGACCTTGGTCAATTTAAATTACCCAAATATGTAAGAGGCGTTGATTGACATGTCTTAAATATTTTTATTAGTGGCCAGTGCAATAAATAAAGCAGCTGGAAAACAAGAAGCGAGTAAAACGGTGACCTTATGTTCGCCTTCAAAGTTACGAGCGTAAACGTTTGTCCGGTGAGCTTTTGTCTGCGCCCAGGGAGATACACCGTATGAGCGGTGCAGTACCTTGAGAAAGTTGTCTGATTTCAGGGAAAGAATCTGACCAACACGCACTGTGTCGCCAAAATAGTTGTTCTTAGGCCAAACACCACAGCACGTTGTCCTCTCCTCCAACATTACATGATAACTCATTGCAGTTATGCTCCTATATTTGACCCAAACCTGAAAACCATAAACTCCCAATTTGAGATTATCCCAGCTTTTTCTTCCAAGTTGATATGTTATCCCTCGTTGAACCAAAAAGGAGGCCGTTAATTTTTCTCCCTACACTCTTAGAAAAATGGGTGGAGCAGCTACACCTGTTAGAAGGTAATAGTTGTCACTATATGTTGTGACTAAAAGGTTGCAAAGTTCTAGCTGCTACCTCACTCTCAAAACAACTTCAACGCATAGCACGTTTTCCCGCTTCTGATTCGGTCCGCCACGGGGGCGTACGCCGTTTTGTAGTAATTTGGATAAATGATGATTTCATTTACCACCACTTTTTACAACCTTTATTAGACGCCATGTTGACGTCGGTGTCAACTATAGAAGTTACCCCCTTTTCACACCCTTCTTTCTTTCTTCTCCCTGATTTGAATGGGGAATGCATCGGAAAGTAAAACAACAGGAAACGAGAAACCGCAGTTATAAGTAGGGTTCGTGGTTTTCGGCATTTTCCGAAAAATGCCGGAAAACACCCCCCGAATGATTTTTTTCAGATTCGGAATATTCCGAAAAAATCCGAATTTCTCGTATCCTGACAACTGCCATTCCTGGAACCGCAAAGGGAAATCCCATTGGAATCTCCCTTTGTCGACTATTTCTCGAGCGTGGCATTATCTTCGGGCTGTACCCTTGTTTAGTTGTGCTTAAGCGCTTATAGGAGGATGACCTCAGCTCTGTTGTGCGGTCGGTAACCGCCTTTTGGCAGCACAAGTACTTAGTGACACACCTATCTTTAGTGAATTTACTATTCAGAACCTTTGTGGTCTCTTGTTGTCGGGTTAAAAAGAGATCACGAGTGTACGTAGCTCCCGAACGGTTTCAATCCTGAACGAATTCAATCATCGCTGATCCCCTGCCCTAGCCTTCTAGTTCATTTTTGCGTTCTTTGTATTCCTCTATCTACTCCCCTCCAGTTACGACTTGGAGTGACCTTTCTTTCTGTTCCTGAGGCACTTCGAGGCACTTCACTGTACGAGGACTTATTCTTATTTGTTCTACGAGATGAATCTTGTATGGATGATATAAAGCGCGAGTTTTTCGAATATGCTGCATGCCCTGCCCCTCAGGTGGATATATCTCCTATTCAGTTTTGGACGACCCGTTCCAGCACATGGCCTTTGTTATCCCTGTTTCTAGCGCTAATGTTGAACGCGCGTTCTCTAAACTGTGTGTTATTAATTGCAAGGAGCGAGCCGCTATGACAGATGCGAGCATGATGATGTACGCTTGCATCTATTACAACAAGAGGTAGTCTCCTTGTTTGCTGGTTTGGCACAGGCAATAAAAGACATTGTTAATGAAACCGTTAATCGATTCACTTCTTTTCAGTTCGTTGTCACTTCGCGCGCAAAATAGGCTTTCCTTCATGCGAAATAAATAGATGCCCGTATTCGGGCATTTATTTTTTGGGCGGAATATAGATGCCGAAAAAATCCGATTTATAGTCCCCCATATAAATGCCGATAAACACCCCCCGAATTGGGTTGAAAATAAATGCCGAAAATCACAAACCCTAGTTATAAGGTTACCGCATAGTTTTGCACGGCGTCGCTTCGTATTTTACACTTTGCCATCCTTGTTTCTTTCTACTTCTTCTTCTTGGAATACGTAGTAAGGAAGACGCGTCTTTTTTTTCTGTCTAATATAACATGTTGTGATTCATGCTTCCTTTTTTTTTCTTTGTTCTAATAAATACATCCCCCGTACATGTTTATTGCGTATTCTGTGAACCCATGCACCACGCAACAATTTCTACGCGCTATATAATCTGAATCCCTGTCTCGTTCATGGCCATAACCTTGTAATTTTCATTACGATTGATGTCAAATGTTGTTTTAGCTTTTATATTCCACGTGCACATGTGGTTGTGAACGCGTGGTTGCAAAGGAAATAACGCACCTCGTGAGAGACGCTTTTGGCCTCCAACAGTTTGTGGAAATTTAATCTCTCGCAACCTTGACACTCTAAATGACAGTGAAAGCTACAGCTCTTGTCTACAGCTACAGCTACTGTCTCATTCGCAGCGTGCCTTGTCGGCGATTACACAGTAGCTACAATGAACACGTACTGAAGGTCTTTTCCGGGAAATGAATGCCATGTACAACCCACGTAACACATGCGCTAGTATACGTCTAAAAATGGGCTAACTGGAGACTCTAGGGATACGGATAAATTTAGACGTCTTGAAGCTGTCCATAACGTTATACTGTTATTTAGACGTCTAAGAAGGGGTGGGCTACGAGACATGGCAGAGATGTATGGCAGTAGACGTCTACCGTTAGACGTCTAAAAGCATGTCACATGTTGGCCACATTTAGCCTTGCATGACAAATTAATGCAAAGGGAGCAATAACACAGCGTTGGCTCTGTGCTCTGCGAAAAAGCATTTTGTTTTTGTTGCTGTCATGATAGAGTGACAACAGACCGTGTGCATTTTGCAACCGTGAGTTTCAACATGACTAAATTCAAGTCTCGACGGCTGCATATTCTACATAAACTGATAGACTCCCTAACATGTGAAATACATAGCAGACTCTCCTGACTTAACCTTGGTCAATCCAGAGGGGTGCATATTCTACATGAACTGACCGGTCCGCAACGCATCAAATACGTAAAAGGCTCCCCTAACATAACCTTGGTCAGTCTCGACGGGTGCGTATTCTACATAAACTGATACACTCCCCAGCATGTGAAATACATAGCAGACTCTCCTGACTTAACCTTGGTCAATCCAGAGGGGTGCATATTCTACATGAACTGACCGGTCCGCAAGGCATCAAATACGTAAAAGGTTCCCCTAACATAACCTTGGTAAGTCTCGACGGGTGCATATTCTACATAAACTGATACACTCCCCAACATGTGAAATACATAGCAGACTCTCCTGACTTAACCTTGGTCAATCCCGAGGGGTGCATATTCTACATGAACTGACCGGTCCGCAAGGCATCAAATACGTAAAAGGTTCCCCTAACATAACCTTGGTAAGTCTCGACGGGTGCATATTCTACATAAACTGATACACTCCCCAACATGTGAAATACATAGCAGACTCTCCTGACATAACGTTGGTCAATCCCGAGGGGTGCATATTCTACATGAACTGACCGGTCCGCAAGGCATCAAATACGTAAAAGGCTCCCCTAACATAACCTTGGTCACTCTAGACGCGTGCGTGTTCTACATAAACTGATACTCTCCCCAACATGTGAAATACATAACAGGCTCACCTGACTTAACCTTGCTCAAACCCGAGGGGTGCATATTCTACATGAACTGACCGGTCCGCAAGGCATCAAATACGTAAAAGGCTCCCCTAACATAACCTTGGTCACTCTCGACGTGTGCGTGTTCTACATAAACTGATACTCTCCCCAACATGTGAAATACATAACAGGCTCACCTGACTTAACCTTGCTCAAACCCGAGGGGTGCATATTCTACATGAACTGACCAGTCCGCAAGGCATCAAATACGTAAAAGGCTCCCCTAACATAACCTTGGTCACTCTCGACGCGTGCGTGTTCTACATAAACTGATACACTCCCCAACATGTGAAATACATAACAGGCTCACCTGACTTAACCTTGCTCAAACCCGAGGGGTGCATATTCTACATGAACTGACCGGTCCGCAAGGCATCAAATACGTAAAAGGCTCCCCTAACATAACCTTGGTCACTCTAGACGCGTGCGTGTTCTACATAAACTGATACTCTCCCCAACATGTGAAATACATAACAGGCTCACCTGACTTAACCTTGCTCAAACCCGAGGGGTGCATATTCTACATGAACTGACCGGTCCGCAAGGCATCAAATACGTAGAAGGCTCCCCTAACATACCCTTGGTCACTCTCGACGCGTGCGTGTTCTACATAAACTGATACTCTCCCCAACATGTGAAATACAAAACAGGCTCACCTGACTTAACCTTGCTCAATCCCGAGGGGTGCATATTCTACATGAACTGACCGGTCCGCAAGGCATCAAATACGTAAAAGGCTCCCCTAACATAACCTTGGTCACTCTCGACGCGTGCGTGTTCTACATAAACTGATACTCTCCCCAACATGTGAAATACATAGCAGGCTCTCCTGACTTAACCTTGCTCAAACCCGAGGGGTGCATATTCTACATGAACTGACCGGTCCGCAAGGCATCAAATACGTAAAAGGCTCCCCTAACATAACCTTGGTCACTCTCGACGCGTGCGTGTTCTACATAAACTGATACTCTCCCCAACATGTGAAATACATAACAGGCTCTCCTGACTTAACCTTGCTCAAACCCGAGGGGTGCATATTCTACATGAACTGACCGGTCCGCAAGGCATCAAATACGTAAAAGGCTCCCCTAACATAACCTTGGTCACTCTCGACGCGTGCGTGTTCTACATAAACTGATACTCTCCCCAACATGTGAAATACATAACAGGCTCACCTGACTTAACCTTGCTCAAACCCGAGGGGTGCATATTCTACATGAACTGACCAGTCCGCAAGGCATCAAATACGTAAAAGGCTCCCCTAACATAACCTTGGTCACTCTCGACGCGTGCGTGTTCTACATAAACTGATACTCTCCAACATGTGAAATACATAACAGGCTCACCTGACTTAACCTTGCTCAAACCCGAGGGGTGCATATTCTACATGAACTGGCCTGTCCGCAAGGCATCAAATACGTAAAAGGCTCCCCTAACATAACCTTGGTCACTCTCGACGCGTGCGTGTTCTACATAAACTGATACTCTCCCCAACATGTGAAATACATAGCAGGCTCTCCTGACTTAACCTTGCTCAAACCCGAGGGGTGCATATTCTACATGAACTGACCGGTCCGCAAGGCATCAAGTACGTAAAAGGCTCCCCTAACATAACCTTGGTCACTCTCGACGCGTGCGTATTCTACATAAACTGATACTCTCCCCAACATGTGAAATACATAACAGGCTCACCTGACTTAACCTTGCTCAAACCCGAGGGGTGCATATTCTACATGAACTGACCAGTCCGCAAGGCATCAAATACGTAAAAGGCTCCCCTAACATAACCTTGGTCACTCTCGACGCGTGCGTGTTCTACATAAACTGATACTCTCCAACATGTGAAATACATAACAGGCTCACCTGACTTAACCTTGCTCAAACCCGAGGGGTGCATATTCTACATGAACTGGCCTGTCCGCAAGGCATCAAATACGTAAAAGGCTCCCCTAACATAACCTTGGTCACTCTCGACGCGTGCGTGTTCTACATAAACTGATACTCTCCCCAACATGTGAAATACATAGCAGGCTCTCCTGACTTAACCTTGCTCAAACCCGAGGGGTGCATATTCTACATGAACTGACCGGTCCGCAAGGCATCAAATACGTAAAAGGCTCCCCTAACATAACCTTGGTCACTCTCGACGCGTGCGTGTTCTACATAAACTGATACTCTCCCCAACATGTGAAATACATAACAGGCTCACCTGACTTAACCTTGCTCAAACCCGAGGGGTGCATATTCTACATGAACTGACCAGTCCGCAAGGCATCAAATACGTAAAACGCTCCCCTAACATAACCTTCGTCACTCTCGACGCGTGCGTGTTCTACATAAACTGATACTCTCCAACATGTGAAATACATAACAGGCTCACCTGACTTAACCTTGCTCAAACCCGAGGGGTGCATATCCTACATGAACTGACCGGTCCGCAAGGGATCAAATACGTAAAAGGCTCCCCTAACATAACCTTGGTCACTCTCGACGCGTGCGTGTTCTACATAAACTGATACTCTCCCCAACATGTGAAATACATAGCAGGCTCTCCTGACTTAACCTTGCTCAAACCCGAGGGGTGCATATTCTACATGAACTGACCGGTCCGCAAGGCATCAAATACGTAAAAGGCTCCCCTAACATAACCTTGGTCACTCTCGACGCGTGCGTGTTCTACATAAACTGATACTCTCCCCAACATGTGAAATACATAGCAGGCTCACCTGACTTAACCTTGCTCAAACCCGAGGGGTGCATATTCTACATGAACTGACCGGTCCGCAAGGCATCAAATACGTAAAAGGCTCCCCTAACATAACCTTGGTCACTCTCGACGTGTGCGTGTTCTACATCAACTGATACTCTCCCCAACATGTGAAATACATAGCAGGCTCTCCTGACTTAACCTTGCTCAAACCCGAGGGGTGCATATTCTACATGAACTGACCGGTCCGCAAGGCATCAAATACGTAAAAGGCTCCCCTAACATAACCTTGGTCACTCTCGACGCGTGCGTGTTCTACATAAACTGATACTCTCCCCAACATGTGAAATACATAGCAGGCTCTCCTGACTTAACCTTGCTCAAACCCGAGGGGTGCATATTCTACATGAACTGACCGGTCCGCAAGGCATCAAATACGTAAAAGGCTCCCCTAACATAACCTTGGTCACTCTCGACGCGTGCGTGTTCTACATAAACTGATACTCTCCCCAACACGTGAAATACATAGCAGGCTCTCCTGACTTAACCTTGGTCAATCCCGAGGGGTGCATATTCTACATGAACTGACCAGTCCGCAAGGCATCAAATACGTAAAAGGCTCCCCTAACATAACCTTGGTCACTCTCGACGCGTGCGTGTTCTACATAAACTGATACTCTCCCCAACATGTGAAATACATAGCAGGCTCTCCTGACTTAACCTTGGTTAATCCCGAGGGGTGCATATTCTACATGAACTGACCAGTCCGCAAGGCATCAAATACGTAAAAGGCTCCCCTAACATAACCTTGGTCACTCTCGACGCGTGCGTGTTCTACATAAACTGATACTCTCCCCAACATGTGAAATACATAGCAGGCTTTCCTGACTTAACCTTGGTCAATCCCGAGGGGTGCATATTCTACATGAACTGACCAGTCCGCAAGGCATCAAATACGTAAAAGGCTCCCCTAACATAACCTTGGTCACTCTCGACGCGTGCGTGTTCTACATAAACTGATACTCTCCCCAACATGTGAAATACATAGCAGGCTCTCCTGACTTAACCTTGGTTAATCCCGAGGGGTGCATATTCTACATGAACTGACCAGTCCGCAAGGCATCAAATACGTAAAAGGCTCCCCTAACATAACCTTGGTCACTCTCGACGCGTGCGTGTTCTACATAAACTGATACTCTCCCCAACATGTGAAATACATAGCAGGCTTTCCTGACTTAACCTTGGTCAATCCCGAGGGGTGCATATTCTACATGAACTGACCAGTCCGCAAGGCATCAAATACGTAAAAGGCTCCCCTAACATAACCTTGGTCACTCTCGACGCGTGCGTGTTCTACATAAACTGATACTCTCCCCAACATGTGAAATACATAGCAGGCTTTCCTGACTTAACCTTGGTCAATCCCGAGGGGTGCATATTCTACATGAACTGACCAGTCCGCAAGGCATCAAATACGTAAAAGGCTCCCCTAACATAACCTTGGTCACTCTCGACGCGTGCGTGTTCTACATAAACTGATACTCTCCCCAACATGTGAAATACATAGCAGGCTCTCCTGACTTAACCTTGGTCAATCCCGAGGGGTGCATATTCTACATGAACTGACCCGCCCCGCAACGCATCAAATACGTAAAAGACTCCCGTAACATAACCTTGGTCAATCTCCGTGCGTGCATATTCTACATGAACTAACCTACAGTCACACCCACTCTCCAACGTGTCAAATATGTAAGGGGCTTCGATTGACCTGTCTTAAATATTTTTATTAGTGGCCAGTGTATAAATAAAGCAGCTGGAAAACAAGAAGCAAGTAAAACGGTGACCTTATGTTCGCCTTGAGAGTTACGAGCGTAAGCGTTTGTCCGGTGAGCTTTTGTCTGCGCCCAGGGAGGTACACCGTACGAGTGGTGCAGTCCCTCGAGAAAGTTGTCTGATTTCAGGGAAAGAATCTGACCAAAACGTATTGTGTAGCGAAAATAGTTGTTCTTAGGCCAAACACCACAGCACGTTGTCCTCTACTCTAGCATTACATGATAACTCATTGCAGTTATGCTCCCACATTTGACCCGAACCTGAAAACCATAAACTCCGAATTTAAAGTTATCCCAGCATTTTCTTCCACGTTGATATGTTATCTCTCGTTGCGCCGTTAATTTGTCTTCCTACACTCTTAGAAAAATGTGTAGAGCAGTTACACCTGTTAGAAGGTAATAGTTGTCACTATATGTTGTGCCTAAAAGGTTGCAAAGTTCTATGTGCTATGTGACTCTCAAAACAGAACTTCCACGCGTAGCAGGTTTTCCCGGTTCTGATTCGGTCAGCCACGGAGGCGTACGCCTTCCGGTAGTAATTTGGATAAATGAGGATTTCATTTACCACCACTTTTTACACCCTTTATTAGACGCCATGTTGACGTCGGTGTCAACTATAGAAGTTACCCCCTTTTCACACCCTTCTTTCTTTCTTCTCCCTAACTTGAATGGGGAATGCAGCGGAAAGTACAACAACAGGAAACGAGAAACCTCAGTTAGGAGGTTACCGCATAGTTTTGCACGGCGTCGCTTCGTATTTTACACTTTGCCATCCTTGTTTCTTTCTACTTTTTCTTCTCCTCTTTGGAATACGTAGTAAACAACACGCGTCTTTTTTTTCTAACATGTTGCGTTCACGTGGCTGTGTGTCATCCCTCCTTTTTTTTGTTCGTGTACGTGTTAATTGCGTATTCTGCGAATCCATGCACCACACAACAGTTTCCACGCTCTGTATAATCTGAATCCCTATCTCGGTCATGGCCATAATCTTAATTACGGTTGGCGTCGAATTTTTTTTATATCCCACGTGCACATGTGGCTGTGAACGCGTGCTTGCAAAGGAAATGCCATGTACAAGGTACTTACTGGAAAGTCAATTCTCGTCGAGGACTTTTCAGAAATCTCATTAAAAACCTACTGGAACGGTCCACGTACAGAGATTTATGAAGGACAAAGGAATCACGTACGCCTGTATGGAGTGTCCTATAAAAGCCAGGCAGTTTCTGTAGTCTACACACATCTGCAGTATCCTCTCTATACAGGTAAGCACTTCTTTGAGAGATAACCGCTCTTTATTACTTCCTGTACTACATAGCATGGTTTGCTGTTTGCATTGCTTTGCGTTGATTATTATGTGGTGTAATGCAATTGAATACATCTAATCACTTCATAACCACGACTCCTTTGGCACAGTTCTAACCCTACCACGTTTGTGATATGATAAGACGTCGGTCTGTTCCTCCCTCAAAATATCTCGACTCAAAGATGACTCTGAAAAGCGAGGGCGTTGGAAAAAAGACTCCTGTAATAGTGTCCATTTATCATCAGAAAAGCACAACAGGCGAAAAGCGTATTTTCAACGTCAACGTCAAAGTTTTAGAACCCTAACTTCAGATGCGAAACTCGCAAGTCATGTTCTGAGGCTGGAACACATATATCGAAGGACAAACACATACGTGTTTAATATTTCTTTCATCATTTTTCACTTTCGTTGAAACTACACATGGCTGTATCGGAGGAAGTGAGGTTTCTAGCAAAACTATTTCTGAGGACTTCAAACAAACAAGTTCTTTTATTCTCTTTCTCCAGGAAAGTTTCAACGATCTCTTCGTGGACACAATGACGCCTCTACGTTTTACTGTTGTCTTCGTCCTCTTCTTTGGTAATACTAATATGGGATCTAATATAGGATACTGTGAAAGTTTGATCAAACCAAAAGCTTCATTATGAGAGCTGCGATTGTTTTCAACTGACAATTATTCTACTATAGCCGGAGGAGATGTCCTAGGATAGCACAAGAACCAGTAATTTATCAAGACCTCCTGCACCCCCCTAACACCGCCCAAATGTTCAGTGACACCCCCTAACTTTTTGACCTGTGTATCCCCTACAGGGGGTGCCCTTACGATTTCTGGTTTAGATACATGTCAGTGATGATATGTTATGATAACGTGACTATGATAATGACGCACCCCCACCCACTTTTTCCAACACCCATCCACGCTTGGAATTCTGGGTGAACCACTGAAAAGAACACACGGTGTTGGAAACACTGGCGGGTTCCGAACTACGGTTTTTGTCCCCGTCTTTTACCCCTAGCAGATTGCTCCAGGATAATTCAGCTTGAGTTAGGTTGAGACTTATTGCGAACCCACTGAAAAACGGTGATATACACCCCCCTATCCTTTCCTTTTTCCTTGAACATGTCCTTCGCCCTAAGAGAGCAAAAAGTTTTCTACACGAAGGCTTTCCTCGTTATTCGGTAACTCGTTTAGAGAGATGAGGTAGTCACGTGAAGAGGTGCTCAGGACGCGTAACAAGCTGACGAAAGCGCGTGACGCAACAGCTCACCTGGGGAACTTGAGAGTGCGAGAAACTCAAAATTTCCCTTTCTTTTTAAGGTGTATTTGTCGCCAGTGAAGCTGCACCTGAAGGACACGAGCTTGAACGTAAGTTCCTTTGGAATTACTAACTATGTTACCGTATAGCCATCATTGTGAGGACTTTTCCCTTTGCAGGTCGTCAAGTTGCAGTCGACCTCTGCGCTTGTCTGCCGATTGTTTCCGATTCCGATTGCCCTAGCAGAAGTTGCACAAAGGCGAGCGGATGTATGAAATGCGCCGATGCGTCGCTATGCCTTTGTATTGATGTCGCTTGCACTGGGAACAGTTGCACATCGGCAAGCAAGTGTAAGACATGCTCCGTCCAAGGATGAACAACGTGGCTGACCGGCAACCGTTAACAACGAAACGATCAATTGCACGTATATGAAATAAGAGACCCTGGTCTTTTCTTTTACTAACATGGTCATAGGTGGCGGGAACTTTTGAGGGCAATAAATTGTACTAAGCAGCAGACATTGCGTTCGTTTATTTCTCTTTCGATTTCCTGTACAACTGCATTTACATGGGATCCCGTGCGCCTGCACAACTGCACGCCGTGCAGCGATAACAACACGTGCAGTCTGAAAGCCCAACTTTACTGCGTAACACTCTCGCCATCGACCATTTTTCCGAACGCTACATTTATCGGTTCACAGAAGAGTGGAGCCTTTTTCTAGGAATTATCGTATACATCCAGATTGTCCCGGAAAAACACGCGCAAATCTCGAAAAAGAACAAATCTACTGGTAAGAGGACAATATCATATTCTGAACAACGATGATCCTGAGCGTAGCAAGGGCCATTTCTCACTTGGCGACGCGGCGCAACCGTCGAGACTGACAATGTTATCTAAGGAGTGCCTATTTCACAAATTGGGGTGTGAGCCGGTTCATGTTGAATATGCGCCCGTCGAGACTGACCAAGGTCAGGCCAGGATTACCTATTAGGTATTACACACGTTGGGGAGTGTTTGAGTTTATGTGGAATATGCACCCGTATATCTGACGTATATACCCGTATATATATATGACGTATGTATATATGACGTAAGCAGTGCCTTTTATCTATTTCACAAGTTGGCGTGTGGGCCGGCCGATGTAGAATATGCACCCGTGAAGGCTGACAAAGAGAGCCTTCACCTGACCTAACCTTGGTCAGTCTCGACGGGTGCATATTCTGCATGAAGTCACCCAATCCCCATCGTGTGAAATACATAAAAGGCTCTCCTGACAAAACCTTCGCCACTCTCCACGGGTGCACAGTCTACATGAACTGACCCACTGCCACACGTCCAAATAACGTAAGAGTCTCCCATGACCTAAACCTTGGTCAATCTCGAGGGGTGCATATTCTACATGAACTGACCCACTCCGCAACGTGTCAAATATGTAAGAGGCTTCGATTGACCCGTCTTAAATATTTTTATTGGTGGCCAATAAAGCAGCAATAAATAAATAGTGCAGTGCAATAAATAAAGCAGCTGGAAAACAAGAAGCGAGTAAAACGGTGACCTTATGTTCGCCTTCAAAGTTACGAGCGTAAGCGTTTGTCCGGTGAGCTTTTGTCTGCGCCCATGGAGATACACCGTATGAGCGGTGCAGTCTCTTGACACAGTTGCCTGATTTCAGGGAAAGAATCTGCCTAAAACGCATTCTGTCGCCAAAATAGTTGTTCTTAGGCCAAACACCACAGCGCGTTGTCCTCTCCTCTAGCATTACATGATAACTCATTGCAGTTATGCTCCCACATTTGACCCGAACCTGAAAACCATAAACTCCCAATTTAAAATTATCCCAGCATTTTGTTCCACGTTGATATGTTGTCTCTCGTTGCACCACAAGGGAGACCGTTAATTTTTCTCCCTACACTCTTAGAAAAATGGGTGAAGGGAATAGTTGTCACTATATGTTGTGCCTAAAAGGTTGCAAAGTTCTAGCTGCTACCTCACTCTCAAAACAGAACTTCAACGCGTAGCACGTTTTCCCGCTTCTGATTCGGTGAGCCACAGGGGCGTACACCTTTCTGTAGCAATCTGGATAAGTGATAATTTCATTTACCACCCCTTTTTACACGCTTTATCAGATGCTATTTTGACGTAGGTTGCAGCCATAGAAGTTACCCCTTTTCCATACCCTTCTTTCTTTCTTCCTATTTTGAATGGGGAACGTATCGGAAAGTACAACAACAGGAAACGAGAAACCGCAGTTATGAGGTTATCGCATAGTTTTGCACGGCGTCGCTTCGTATTTCACACTTTGCCAGCCTTGTTTCTTTCTACTTCTTCTTCTCCTCCTTGAAATACGTAGTAAGGAACGCGCTTTTTTGTTCTTTTTTTTTCTGTCTAATATAACATGCTGTGTTTCATCCTCCCCGTTCTTTTTTTTTTCATTCTTCTAATAAATATATCTCCCCGTACGTGTTAATCAACTTTAAAAAGAAGCATCCAGTAGGACATTCACTGCTTGTACAAATGAAAAAAAACTAAGGCAAGCTGAAGTACGAAGTATTGCAGAAATTGAGGAAGCAATAAGAGGAGCGATGAGTATCACCACCGCTAGCTTCGAAATGCGGCGCTGGGAAGCTTGACGGAAAGACAAAAGGCGCAGCGGTGGAGATCGCCTTACGGGGAGTCCAAGAGTCCACGACCCAGGTTGCAGACGTTGCAAAATATAAGGAGGAGTAATGCTGAGCTGGTTAATCCGTACCCGTTTACCGAGCTCCCCACATTTCATGCGAGTAGTCTCCAGACATCACGAGGAAACTGGAGGAAACGGGAAGTGCACTACATCTCGCCGCGTGTGGCTCGAAGGAATTGTTAGGACGAGTGTCGCAGTTTCTCAACTTGTTGCCGGTCAGCTGTTTGTACTGTGACCAGGGCCGCCGGGGATTGGGCCAGTGGCGTCGCCAGGGCACGCGTCACCCGATGCGGGAGCTCTTTACGTCACCCTCCGCCCCACCCATGTCCCATTAACGGATACCTTTCCGTACCAGGCGATCACCATAAATACACGTATTACACCACACTCAGAAAGCCTCGTAGAAGGCTCCTTATTTTGTTTTTGGCGTCATCGTGCCGCAGAGAACGGGAGGAAGCGGCAGGGTAACATCTCATTACGGCCGAAGTCTCATTACGGCCGAAAGTCTTATTACGGCCGAAAATCCTTTAATCCCCAAGTAACTCGTTACGGCCAAAGTCTCAATATGGCCGAAGGTAATCTCATTACGGCCGAATATGTCTCATAACGGCCAAAAAGAAAAAAGAAGTATCCACCATATTAGCTCTGTATATATTTCATGCTTCCCAAAATGTGTCCGAGGCGGTGTGCCCCCACGGCTTGTGTCACACACAATGGTTCATGCACACAATATTGCGACAGTGTTTCATGCATCCCTCGTGAAATATGTTTTGATTGTCATATGTATCACACGATATTTGTATGTGTTACGCCATTTTCTCTCATTCTTCAAGCAACATCCTACTCGTTGGTTCTGTGAGCAAACTGTGTGTGTGTGTGTGTGTTCTGAAAAGGTACCCCACAAGGGAGCCCACTGGGAGCTCCAGGAGCCACATGACCTATGACCAATGATCTTCTCCCCCAGTCAGGGGCGGATCCAGGGGGGGGGGGGGCGAGACATACCTCGACCCCCTATTCCGGCAGATTTTCCTGCCGCACGCGCCGTTTTCCCGCCAATCCCGCGTGCGCCTTGTAGATCATAAATAAAGTTCTGGTGTGAAATGAAAGCGCAGCAGCTCGCCGTCTTACATGGCGACCCCACCCCCGTCTCCTCTCTTTTTTTTAGTGCCGCCCCCCCGAGGATCTTCCCTGGATCCGCCCCTGCCCCCACTAGCTGCCTTCTACAATTTACGTCCACCTGAAAAGTACATAAGGCACTGAACAAAATGACATATGCTCTTGTTTGATGATGACCATAAGACATATGCTGTCAAGCAGACTTTTTTCCATATATTCAAAACATATTCAAGAATTATGGACAACAATGACAATTACGTCATAATGATGCAGCTGCATAGCCAGGAAAATATTTCAGGAGGTGTTTTATGAGGCTTGACATGGGGTGTTGTAGTCCCCCTCGTCAGTGCTTTATTCAGACCCCCCTAACTTTTTTGCCTGTGCACCCCCTACAGGGGGTGCCCTTGCGATTTCAGCTTCAGATACGTCTGTAATGATATGTTAAGCTGTAATGACGTAACTATAATGATGACCTCCCCCCACAATTTTTTCCAACACCCCTCTCATGCTTGGGATTCTGGATAAACCGCTGCCCCTCGTTCATTTTCGTGGGGCACTACATTAGAGCTTATGCCACTGCACTGATGTCACAATGTTATAAGTGTGTGTCACTCTGGGCATTCGGAATTCCTCTAAGCTACAATATGTAAATTCAGAATATCCGAAGGGTAAGCATCAGATGTTACCTGCAGGCTTCATGCTGAAACGCGTGTACGCAAAACACTTCCGCATTGGTCGGCGACGTCGTTAGTGTAATCATACACGCAAGACAATTGCGGGCACATGGAGTAGTGGCAGCAACCTGAAAACGATACATTTTCTTGTTATATATTAGTAATCACAAATATACATTCCCACATGTTTCGTTTTGTCGTTTGTAGGAAGCGCTAGTAAGGGAACAGCACTTGGTCGGTCACATGCAAGCCACAATGCGGGAGGTGCCGATATTTCGATTACGCGATCGAAAATTAAAAGTCTAGAACCATGCACACTTCCCCATGCAACTACTTCCCCAGCATCGTGAGACATGACACCCATGACATGACACCATGTATTCACGTATAGTGTAATGTGAAATGATATGCAGGAATGAAAAAGATGCCAACATACCTGTAATCCAGTGTCCCATAAGTTTGATTCGATTTTCTGGCAGCTACCATGAAGAGCAAATGCACGATTCACAAGTTTCGTTTCGCCATTTTCATTGCTGTTAATTTCGCAAGCGTCAAGCAATCCCACGTGACCTCCTTTGGATCAGTGAAAAGTGAAAATTACTCGCGTCATGAACATATATGTTCATCTCAGCGCAAATCACGTTTTGCATGCTATAGAAGGAGGGGGATCAATACTCTTCCTTTCGTGTTTTGATATCTTGTTGTTTTGCTACTCTCACTTTGGAGTTCGGTTCGGGTGGTGTCTAGCAACGTTGGGTACCTCGTTTCTTGTGGAATGGAAAAAAATGAGACGAATACGACGAAGAGGAGACTGGAACTTTGGTGGGACAGAAGCCGACAACTCCGTGACTAGTTATTATCTTCGGCTAGGACGCGCTTAACTAAGCGTTGTCCGCCCGATACAAAGGGCAGAGCCAACAACATCATCATCATCATCATTATGTGTGAGCGAGTGGTTGCTGTTTACGACGTGTTCATATATCGATTTGTAGTGCTGTAATGTGCAAATTAGCGGACTTTATAGCGGCTCTCTATTTTCCGTCGTTGTCTTTCGAGCAGCGCGTGTTGTTCCGGTAAAAATCGAGTTGAATGAATCGCCACAGCCCCAACGTATATCGCGCAGTGTTGAGCAAGACCAAGTCCAGCAGGAATTCTGGTGAGTAATGATTCCGTAGATTGTCTGGCTTAGTAGTGTGCTGTCCACACATAGTTGGATTCTCATACGAGTAATTTAAATGAATCAAAACAGCCGAAGTGCCTGTAATAGATGTAACTCGGTATCTGTTCGTAGGTTTGCGTCGTTTCTAGTTGGTTGCGCGTTTAGGAACAACAAATTTATTCGAAGACGATAAGATACCGACAATGCATCACCGTACAGCAGCATTTACTCGTATCATTGTGAGCCATATTTAATTTGTTAAAATTTGTCGTCGTATTTCTTCAACAATAAAAGCGCAAGTCGGCGTACTAGAATTGATCTCCTTGAACTGCTTACGTCGAACGTCTGCAAATGTTGTACTTATGTGCCTTCGCGCACCATACTAGGCACAAAAGCATATCTGATTAGAATAAATACTTCAAGAGGAAGTCATTCAAATACATTGTTATTTATAGCTGGTTTTCCATTCCAGGCATGGTATGTGGCTGCACGGAGGATTCCGAAAAAGAAAAACAACAACATGGCTAATAGGATGTTGCTGCCCAGGGAGTCCTGGCCGAAGAGGTGAGCGGTTAAGATCATCATAAGGTTCTGTTCTGAAGTGAGAAATTTTGTAGTAGTGCACGAATGTTAATTCGTTCACTACTTTTATAAAAAAAGAAACCAGAAATGGAAAGTTATGCATGCATCATTTCATGAATTGTAATGTATCACTATTTGATATTCACATGTTTCCATTAAGGGAATGAACTACTGAACCTATATTCATATCATGGTCATGCTCTGTGTTTACCTGGAAGTAACATTTTTAAGGCTTGTCATTCTTTTGTCTAGATGAACATTTATGTTAACCTTGTATGAAATAACAGACACGTATCAACACATGTGCAGCTTGTGCACATTAAAACCAGCCATGTAGAGACAAATGCTTGTTGGTGTTTTTTTTTTTTTTAATATTCTAGCCTATTCATGGTTGCTCTTCGCTTCTTGCAGGTTTACTCATTCCAGAAGCAAGAATTGTACCATTGTAAGGCGAATGGAAATAAACTGACATCGACTGAGATAGGTGTTCCGTCTTGGCCAGTGACTGTAGGATGGCTCCAAAAGCGTTATAACAAAGCCAATATTCATCTAGCTCTCTACAAGTAGCTAACTCCACATAGTAGCCTGCTTCACAGCAACATCAACACTACCTTGTGGGAGTACACATTACACAATATGTTGCATTGTGCTGTGGTATGATAACATACCGTTTGTCTCGCAATATGTGTATATAAATATGATAAGGGCCCTAAGGGCACAGTGCATGGCTTATACCCTGCTGAATATTGTGCTGTGGTATGACAACATACCGTTTGTCTCGCAATATGTGTATATAAATATGATAAGGGCCCTAAGGGCACAGTGCATGGCTTATACCCTGCTGAATATTGTGCTGTGGTATGATAACATACCGTTTGTCTCGCAATATGTGTATATAAATATGATAAGGGCCCTAAGGGCACAGTGCATGGCTTATACCCTGCCTGGCTTATATCCATACCTGGCTGCGACATTGCATATCAATGCATTTTACAATACACATTTGGCCGTTATGAGACATCTTTGGCCGTAATGAGACACTTGGGGATTAAAGGATTATCGGCCGTATTCAGACTTTCGGCCGTATTGAGACATCGGCCGTAATGAGACTTCGGCCGTAATGAGATACAATCCAGACCGAAAAGGACCCCCGCCGCGCGACCCGACTCATCACAGCACCTTTCTGACAAGGGACATTCGGACCTTCTGTGCAAAACAGCTAAGACTTTGAAATTCTCTGTCACCCTGTTGAAATTGTGTTAAGGCCATTTCCACGTAGATAATGTCTTCTTAATGAGCATTGCACCTTGTATTATTTAGTTATAATTAATATCTGTGTTGAAGCATTCATCGGTTGTTTCTTTTTAATTTTGCAAGATTGAGTAAAACGTTGTGTTGGATTGTTATCGTTGTACCCTGAGTCACTCCTTTGACGATTACACTATCGTGCTCTAACGAATGCTGATCGCCCTGGGTCGAACTAAGTATTGTCGAGGGAATCGTGGGTTGGCTAGAGTGTTGATTTGTCCGTCAGTAACCGCCGAGTGTAGACCGGCGAGTGCATAAGCCTCTCAGTCTTCGGGACCGAGCGCTTAACGGAGTAACGTGGTGTACAACCACATCGCAATCAGCATCCCTACCGATTTTGGGAATCATCTCAAAACGCGAATTCAAGTTCATTCCCAATCGACAATATATTCTAACAAAAATGGCGTCCGCGACAGGACTTAGGTGGCGATGCATGGTGTACTCTGTTGGAGGTGTGGTCTCTGGATATTGAATGATTGAGGTTGTTGTCAGAAGTGCTGTTATCAGGTATGGTCATGGAGATCGGCAAATTAGTTGAGATAGGCGAGAAGCTTGGATTGCAAGGGCGTGATCTTCAGGAATGGATAAATCAGGAGAGGACTAGAGATCGCGAGGAGTGGGCTCTAGAACGAGAGCGCATGAGGGAGGCCGAAGCCAAGGCTATAGAAGCACACGAAAGAGAAAAGGAGGCGCACGAAAGAGAGAGAGAAATTTTGGAAATGAAGCTGGCGGATTTCCGAAAAAGGTTCCCCCCAAGTGAGTGGGTCGGACGAAGGACAGACGGTTCCGCCATCGTCTCAGTTTCAGGGAATTAGTCCCCATAAGTTGATGTCAGCGTATGACGAAGAGAAAGATGACTTAGATGCATATTTGATGCGTTTTGAACGAATAGCCGATGGTCAGAAGTGGCCTAAGGAGCAATGGGCAGCGGCATTGAGTATGTGCCTTAGCGGAGAAGCTTTGAGCGTGTTTGGGAGGTTACCAGCAAGCGATTGCAACGACTACGCGAAGCTGAAAGAGGCCTTGCTGAGTAGATTCCGTTTGACGGTTTTCGTGGCAAGTTCCAAGCCGCACCACCCGTAGATGGGGAAACGGCGGGTCAGTACCTCGCTAGGCTAGATAACTACTGGGAAAGATGGTTGCAGCTAGCAGGAACAAAGAAAGAATACGAAGATGTCAAAGAACTGATGATCCGCGAAAGGTTTTTAGAGAGATGCGACCCGAAGCTGTTCATCAAAGAGAGGAAGCAGAAAAGACTTATCCGAGTTAGCGGACCAGTTCATGAACGCGCAGGGGCGTACAACCCTAGGGAAGAAAACTAGCGAAAGGGGAGTTCCGTAGAAGCAAGTTGCTCCCGTGTCGGGAAAAACCGGAGCCGATGGGAAAGGCGCACAACGGCAGCGATGCCTGATCTGCAATGGGCTCGGCCACAAGGCCTCTAATTGTCGTACAAATGTACCTAGAGGAGCCTCAGACATAATTGGCTACAGGTGTGGACGTCGTGGGTACAAGAGCTCGGAGTGCAGGAGTACAAATACTGCAAAGAAGGATGGAACTGAAAATTCGGTGTCCACATGCGTTCAGGGAGCATATGTTGAACTCAAGAGCGGGGAGAAGGTGCCCGTGGTACACGTTGTGTCAAAGGACAAACGTCCACCAGAGGAGAATAACTTGCCGGTTGTGGAAGGCATTATAGACGGCAAACGCGTCAAAATTCTCCGAGATACAGGGTGTAACACGGCCATCGTTAACAAAGCTCTGATTACGCCCGAGCAGCTGACGGGAAGGACGATGACTGTGTTCCTACTTGATCGCAAGGTCAGAATGTTACCTGTTGCCACCGTTCACATTCAGTCACCGTACTGCACGGGGAAGCTTGAGGCAGGATGCATGGAGGATCCTTTATTTGACGTTATACTTGGGAATGTGCCCGGAATGCGACGCGTTGAGGAAGAACACTGGGAAACCGAACCTAACAATGCAGAAGACACTGGTTCAAAGGAACAAGACGTTCCCGAACTAGAAGGGAATACACACAGCGTGGGAGGTGGCCAGCAAGAAATCCCTCCTAAGATTCTTGCGGTAACTACGCGACAACAGTCCAGAAAGCAGAGGCAAGATTTCCGGCAGTTGAGAAGTCCACTCCTAAGCGAGGGCATAGTGACCGAAGATTTCGGTAAAGAGCAAAAGGCCGACCCGACTTTGCAAAAGTTTTTTGCTACCATCAGAAAACAATTCCAAAGCAAGAACCGGCGTCAGGGCAGCTACCTATTTTTTGAGGAAAACGATTTGCTTCATCGGAAGTATAAATCGTTTAGTGGGGAGACAACAATTCAGCTAATGGTACCTCAAAAATTCAGGCTTACGGTCTTGGACTTGGCACACAATGGAATAATGGCCGGACATCAAGGGGCAAAACGCACGGCCGAGAGAATTATGACAGAATTTTACTGGCCAGGACTGCAGTCAGACGTGAAAAGGTTTGTCCGAACGTGCGACATTTGCCAGAGAACCAGTGACAAGGGCAGGACGCGACCTTTGCCACTAGGGAAAATGCCTATCATCGACACTCCATTGAAAAGAGTGGCCATCGATATCGTCGGACCGATAAAACCACCGTCGGAAGGGGGCAATCGTTACATACTTACTCTCGTCGACTATGCTACCAGATTTCCGGAAGCCGTTGCTTTGCCAAGCATCGAAACAGAAAGAGTAGCTGAAGCTCTACTGAACATATTTTCCCGGGTTGGATTGCCAGATGAAATACTCAGCGACAGGGGGTCTAACTTCACTTCCGACCTGATGAGGGAGATCAGTCGGCTGCTATCAGTTCGCCAGCTCACCACAACACCATACCACCCGATGGCCAACGGACTCGTAGAGAAGTTCAATGGAACATTGAAGAAGATGCTGAAGCGAATGTGCCATGAGCGCCCACGGGACTGGGATCGCTATTTGTCACCCCTTTTATTTGCATATAGGGAGGTGCCACAGGCAAGCCTGGGATTTTCCCCATTTGAGCTTTTGTACGGCCGAAAGATGAAGCGGCCGTTGGCGATTTTGAAACAGCTGTGGGGCGGAGCACAGATTGATGAAGAGGTGAAGACGACGTATCAGCATGTATTGGATCTGCGTAATAAGCTCGAAGAGACTTGTCAAATCGCCCACGAGGAGCTGGAGAACGCGTCGCAGCGATACAAGAAGTATTATGACACGAGAAGCAGAGACCGACAGCTCCAGGTTGGAGACGAAGCCCTACTGTTACTTCCGCCGGAAGGAAATAAATTAATGATGCAATGGAAAGGACCCTTCAAAATAATTGAAAAGAAGGGAGAAGCTGACTGTGTTATCGACCTCGGACACAAAAAGAAGCTGTTTCATGTGAACATTCTGAAGAAGTATGAATAAAGAGAACCAGCGACACAAGTAAACGCGATGTTGGCATCAGTGGCTGCGAGGGATGAGTGCGAAGACCACGTGGACGTCGACGTGGAGGTTCCTACTACGTTAGGAGCAACGAGAGAAGATTGCCGAGATATAATCGTCGGTGAGGAGCTAAGCACACAGCAGAGAAGTGACGTGCGAAACCTAACGACGACGTATCAAGAAATATTTTCCGACTTGCCCGGCTCCACTAATTTGGTGGAATGCAACTTACAGACGGCAACAGACTGTCCGGTGCACGTCAAGCAATATCCCCTTCCGTTCGCTGTACGAGGTGAGGTTGAGAGGGAGTTGGAGGGAATGCTTCAGCTGGGAATTATTGAAAAGTCCAACTCTCCCTACCATTCTCCAGTTTTGATCGTAAAGAAATCCGACGGATCAAACAGGGTGTGCATTGATTTCCGAAGACTCAACGACATCCTCGTTGCAGACGAAGAGCCCATTCCCAGGTCGGATTGCCTAATTGCAGAGGTTGGCTCTCGCGTATATTTCACTAAACTCGACCTTGCCAAGGGATATTGGCAGATACCCCTCAATGAGGAGTCAAAACCAAAAACCGCATTTTCGACACCAAGTGGCCTGTATCAGTTCAGGTACATGCCGTTCGGTTTGAAGACAGCACCAGCGGTATTTGCAAAACTCATGCGAGAAGTGCTGCAGGGAATCCCCAATGTGCAACATTACTACGATGACGTACTCATCGCGACTGATACGTGGGAAGAACACGTTCAGACCCTGAACGAAATTTTCAGGAAGATTAGAGAAGCAGGGCTAACGGTACGACCAACAAAGTGCGAAATTGGGTTCACTGAGTTGTCATTCTTGGGCCACAAGATTGGTCACGGGAAACAAAGCCACATCTCAGCTACATTGGAAAAAATCGAGAATGCACCGAGGCCGAAGACGAAGACGCAGGTCCGACAATTCATCCCTAACTATTCGTCGATTGCTGCGCCACTGTCAGACCTGACAAAGAAACGAGAGAAAACCCACGTAAAATGGGGAGCAGGAACGGTCGTTCTGTACGCATCTTGCTGAGGCACCCATTTCGCAGTTGCCCGATTTCACGAAGCAGTTCATCCTTCGAACAGACGCCTCTAACACAGGCGCGGTTCTACTTCAACGGGGTTCCGACCCAGTAGGGTATGCCAGTAGAAAGTTATTAGACCGAGAGCGGGCGTACTCAACCATTGAGAAAGAGCTATTGTCTGGCCAATCAGACACATATTTCTGTATGGGACCCAGTTCGTTATTCAAACTGATCATCAGCCGCTTAGATACCTTGACAGCGCCAAGTACATGAATAGTCGAGTGCTCCGTTGGGCACTAGCTGTGCAAGAGTATGATTTCAAAGTCGAGGGCATCAAGGGCAAAGATAATGTCGGTGCCGACTACTTAAGTAGAACCTGATGAGGGCACTATTCATGATGTCGATATGCATGAGTTATGCATGGCTTCTTAACTGTAATCTGTTTACGTACCCATGTAACGTTTTTATTATACTTCATGCCAATTGTATATGCACGGGCATATGGGTGGAATAAATAAAGCGTGCGCTGCATACACAGCCGATCGAAATGTTACTCCATTTTGTTGCTCGATTTGTGCTCATATGTTCATCTGTTGAGTTTTTGATGTTCCAAGTTGTTCAGTCGAACGTTTGGGTTATTATACCGTCGGAATCTCGTCTATTGTAAGGTTTGAAATGTTAACCCGTCAACATTCTTGAAAAGGGGGCAGTGTCACAAATCCGTGATTCCGGCGCATTTCGGGAACTTTTTCGAGCATGGACTATGTAGCCAAAAGTACGGTAGCCGAGAGCTGCATTTGTTTTTTTACATCATGTACTTTGTCTAGACGTCGAAATGGCCTTTTTCCTGCGAAAAGCAGTTAGTGTTTATGTCTGGGGACCGAACATTGGGAAGGGCAGCGAACCCCTGGCCGTGTGGTGTCAAGTGACACCACCGAGTGTGTGTGCGTCTGAAAGTCTGGAATTCCTCCTTCCCGGGACTTGAGAAAAAGAACATAACAAGCAAAACGAATGGTGAACCAGACCTGGAGCGAGACCAAGAAACGTCAGTCGTGGTTTGGAAACAAGCTTGTGCGGCAGCGTCAGTCCTCGAGGGGAGACGTCGGCGAGTTCCTTTGTTTGGGTGCGTCGTGCAAGAAACCGCAGAGACCATAGACCGAAAAGGACCCCCGCCGCGCGACCCGACTCATCACAGCACCTTTCTGACAAGGGACATTCGGACCTTCTGTGCAAAACAGCTAAGACTTTGAAATTCTCTGTCACCCTGTTGAAATTGTGTTAAGGCCATTTCCACGTAGATAATGTCTTCTTAATGAGCATTGCACCTTGTATTATTTAGTTATAATTAATATCTGTGTTGAAGCATTCATCGGTTGTTTCTTTTTAATTTTGTAAGATTGAGTAAAGCGTTGTGTTGGATTGTTATCGTTGTACCCTGAGTCACTCCTTTGACGATTACACCATCGTGCTCTAACGAGTGCTGATCGCCCTGGGTCGAACTAAGTATTGTCGAGGGAATCGTGGGTTGGCTAGAGTGTTGATTTGTCCGTCAGTAACCGCCGAGTGTAGACCGGCGAGTGCATAAGCCTCTCAGTCTTCGGGACCGAGCGCTTAACGGAGTAACGTGGTGTACAACCACATCGCAATCAGCATCCCTACCGATTTTGGGAATCATCTCAAAACGCGAATTCAAGTTCATTCCTTTTCGACAATATATCCTAACAGTGATGTGGTGCAAGCACAAGATGCCTTCGAAGACTTAATTTGGTAACTGTAAAGATAACTCTGCAAACAGCACACCATAATTGGTCACGTATCGGTCCAAGATTGGCAGCCAATATAAGTCACGTTGGTCCAGTATATAGGCCGTGCAACAAGGGTCTGGTAATACGCCAATGAAACTGCCAATATTGGTCCAATGTTGCAAGCCAAGCCCGTGGTGAGCCAATGAAGAATACGAATGCCCTTTAGCTATAGTAACTGCCACTCCGGTCTAGTTTTAATTGGTTTGAATGGCAGCACGACAACGGGAAGGCATCACGGCACAATGCATTTTTGTTTTCTTTCGGCTTTTTTCTTATATTTATCTCTGTAGATACTGAAACACTGCCATGGGTGGCACGCGGAGGTGAGATAGTAGGATCTCGCTCGGTCTGGGATTCGAGTAGTCCTACAGAACTACCCATCACTGAGAACATATCGACCAAAAAAAGTAAGAAATAGTTGTTGCCAGAATACTTCGCAGGAACGCAAGTTAAATTTTAGCAATAGTATTCTGGTTTTTCTGTTTGCATAACGTGTCTTTGGAAAATTAAATTACAACCAGTGGTTGAAAGCTGGCTACATCGACAATTTCTTTTGACTATAGACCAATGTAAGCCAGCGAAGCGTCATTGTTAACTAAGCAATTCCAGAAAGTAATCTTATGGGCGACATTGCTTCAAACCTCAATAACAATGACATGCTGGTCATTTTCTAACATGTCGTGCGTTATTTGTTCATTTGTGTGAATTTGCTGATGAGCCAAGATAACACCACTTATTGGCTCTTATTGGCTCTTCATTGCCTTGATTGGCCCTGCATAGGCCCAATGAAGCCGGGACATTGCCAATGTTGGACCAATATTGTGCGCTGCTCGGGTAGTTTCAGTCCGCAAAAGTACCTGTCATAAAAACTAAGCGCACATCCCAACCTTGCAGAAGCTGACCATAACTATAACTTGTGTCCCCTCGAAACACGTGTCCTTGTCTACTACGAGGCCCTAGGACATGTCCTACGGTGTGTGTGAGCCTAATTCTCCATCTCGCTCATGAAGAATAAGAACAGAAGAACTGCCCAGAAGAAGAAGAGTTTCTGTTCGAAATATGGACGGCTCTCCTTCTGGGACACTTCGCTTCATATTTCTTTACTGGAATTTCTTCCCTTCTGCATCTCTTGATGACATCTAACTAGACACATTACTTCCAAGGACAGCTGCATGTAATCATTTTAATCACACGAACACAAATCCAATTTCTGGTACTTTTGGATCAGTCGGAGTTCCTTTACACAAAGCTTTATTACGTTAAAGTAAAGTAATATGTTCCATAATCTGTAACTAAACTGTAATCTGTAATCATAACTGCCAAAGCAATTTGCAACCCGTACATTTATTCGATCGTAATAAATGTATGACTGTCTCGCACATGTGTTTCGCTCGACAATAGTTACTTTACAGAACTCTGCAGTGAAATGTGTGAGAGTTCCAAACTAATTTGAATTAAGACTTCTCCAATGTGCGAAAAACACTTTATTTCATATACATTTGACATTTGGGTATATACATTTGACACCAAGGGCGGTAAACATAGGACCCCATATATCTCCAGGGTTGAAGCGTACCACCCTGCTAGATGGATTAAACTTGACACATCTTTCGAGCAACGATGACAATCCATTACCAACCTAAAAGGATATAACACTGACCAACATTGTTTTAAGAACCTGGTGCTCAATCGCTGTCTTAGAGTAATATCCACTAACGGTGAGATGCACCATATAAATATAATCACATGCAGCATGTATTCTAATAGTGTGTTATGTATAACGTAGCTAACCATATCACTAGCACATTAGATATAAACACAATTTTTTCAAATCACCTTATGAACCTACTACTGAACGGCACTTTGTAACATAAGGAACGAGAAGAAGAAAAAACTCGTTAGCCACGGCCATCACAAAAGCGATTTTTCGTTTCATTTTTGACTCTGGCTAATATTTGTGCTTTATCGGATGAAGGTAAGTACTCAGTATACTGCTGTTGAAAGCTCTATGAAAACTGCGTTATCATCTGCAGAGCTCATGCCCACTGAAAGCTCGGTGCCACTCGGTGCAACGGTACCAACAATTGTCAGCACCATGAATGAATGTCACTCATGCGAGCCATTCCTGAAGCACGCTAATCAATCTGGGATCTTGACTAATTTGGAGGGCTTTTTGTAACAGTTTCTTGCCTTCATCCTCCTTAGCAGAAATACTTGCGTGCGGAAGCAAGAGAGAAATATAATTCAGGAATACTGATCTCTCAGTCTCCTTTGGACGCAGGTTTGGATTACTGTACATAAATCCTTCGAATGCGGTTGGGTGTTTCACGGAAACACGCATGCACTGCCGTGACATTTGAGTGGAGAACCATCAGTTTCAGACAAGGCGTATCTTCTACATCAAATGACCACAAGGGAGGCGTCAATAAACTCGCAACGTCATAATCACAAGAATATGGCAATAATGTCACCAGCTCTTCTCTCATATAATCTTCTGCACAAATTCGCGTTGGTGATTGGCCTATCGAATTAGGACAGTTCATAAGAGAGTGAGGGATGAGGCATCTCAGAACATTCATGTTGCTACTTTTAGCGGAAAGAGCGCAGCATGTGCAACCGAATATGTCGCGCATATTAGGGAACGAGTAGGGAAGAAGGAAGTTCACGATATCAACGGCACCACTTTCACAGGCCCAGTGAAGAGGTGTCCTTCCATACTCGTCACGGGAACTCATTCTAGAGCGGAGTAATAACAACTTTACAACGTCCAGGTGTCCTCCAAAGGCACACAGATGCATGGGCGTCGTTCGATCCACATTGATCACGTCCACTGATGTATAAAAAGGAATGACAAGCTTCACCACATTTGTGTGTCCATTCGACGCGCTCAAGTGCAATGCAGTGTTCTCGTTTTCATCTGTAAAGCACACGGATGAAGGGGAGAGGTGAATCTTAACAGCTTCCACATTACCTTCCTCTGCTTCTATGAGCAACTTCATACTGCCATCGTCGCAAACCATTTCTGCGTTGACATCGTGAATGTGGGGATCATCGGTGTTATTCATGTGCGACCATTCCCGATATAAGGTAACGATGTCCTCATTTTTTACTCCACGTTCTACATAATCCTGCTCACTGAGATTTAAATGCGGCAGTAACAGCTTCATGTAATTAATGAAATTTTCTTCTTTTATCTCACGTAGCTTGTCCTTGGCCACATCATGTAGCAGTTTACGGCTACAAGGATCACCAGCGATGTCATCTAAATGGAGGAAGAGAAGTTTCAGACACGAAATTTCTTGTTGGAAACCCCTTTTCATCCACACATACACATAGCTTCTGCTGATCCTCTGTGCATGCCTAGGGTCACTGTGTCGCAAATAAGGCCATAGAGTTTCCATCAATTCCCTTCGACCACCTCTCCCCGAGACGTACAACAGTGATGAGCCGAACGTTTCAGGTGAGTGTGGGATGAGACACCTCATAACGTTGGAATCCGAACTCGACAGATATTTCCAACTTGTCCAAGCAACGTCTAAGCACGTTTCTCCTGCGTAGTTAAGCATGTGCGCATTTGTGTGAGGTAGAAGAAACGTCACAGCTTTAAGGGAAAGAGAGGCAGAAGCCACATGAAGCGTTGTGTTCAGCCTGATGTGATGTTCGTCATATGTCCGAGTGCGAAGGAGTAACAACTTCATGGCCTCCAAATCATCTCTCTTTGCACATATATCCATCGGAGTTCGTTCACTACAATCGAGAACATTCACTGAGGGATAAAGAGGAAGAAGTAGCCTCACAATCTCTGCATCTTCACTCAAGTGCAAAGGAGTTTGAAAGCGTCCATTGCTACTGCTAACGGGTAAATGTGCGAGGTAAAACTGTATTGTCTCCAGATTTCCTTCTTTCGCGCTAATGTGCAACATTGTGTTTCCATCCTGATCAAGAATTCCCATATCGCAGTAAGGAAGGAGCATTTTACAAACAGTCTCGGACTTTGCGTAAAAAAGGACAGTTCTATTGCTGCTGTCTGTAAAACTATCAAGGTTTCTAATTACCGAAGACTCTGCAGAACATCTCGAGCTTCGTTCCTTGCGTGATTCTAATTGGTCCATGATGTCTCTGTGCAGATCTACTGTACTCTCTCTCGGGGACACATAGCTCAGACACACGTCTAAAACGTATCGTAGGTCGTGTCTCACAGCCGTGAATATTGCTCGTTCAAGAAAATCTCTCGTTTGCTCCAAGGTTTGAAACCTGCGCAGATTTTCGGTAGAACGTCTCACTGCTTCCTCACTGCATCGAGCGCATAATACGTCGAGTCTGTCTCTCACAGTCGAAGTCCCAGTCAACAAAACATCCATCCATGGGGAAAAAAGCTCCATGTACCCCAACGGTGACATATTAAACAAATCATTCTGGATTAGTGCATCATCCATTGGAAGCCTCTTCAGTGTTGCTTTATCAGAATGCAGGGCTGCTACGTGCCACGGCGTCCTTTTTAGCTCATCGACAACGAGCATGCCTTCTTTTTGAATAACACGTTGCTCAAAATAAGAAACGTCGTTGTTTATCACAGCAGAGTGAAGTGGACAGGGCTCTGACGCCAGTCCATCGAACAACAGCATTACACCCTCGTAGTCTTCTTTACCACATAGTTCTACTACCTTTTCCCTATAGCTCGATTTCGTCCTTATCTTTGCCTTCTCGAGGAGATAGTGAGCTGCGAAAAATTCGGCGAAAGTCTTATGAACGAACTCGGGAATTCCTTCATTAATTCTATTCACAAAACCTTCTTTGAGAGAATTGTCCACAACGCCCTTCATGATACTTCCTTCTGGATCTAACTGCACTAATTCGTCTTCATTCAATAAGGTTTGCAATATATCCTGAGGAAATATACACTTCATAGCGAGGAGACGATGGTGTGTGTAGAATGAAGACTGCGCTGCTTCGTGCTCCCCTCGCGTGGCACGTAGGACGATGTCTTCCTTCAACTTTTCTTTTCGGTGCACAAGATGCTTGTACTCGACAAACATCTTGTAGATGTGTACAGTGTATATACTGCCGCCACAAATGTCAGCAATATTAAGCAGCGAAGAGTAATCGTGCGACTCCGTAATTTCCCCGCTCTCCATCTGAGCCATCATGCGAAGTAGGAGTGGAGTTTCCAGGATTGTCTTGTTTTTCTCTTTCAATGTCGCGTACAGTTGCTGGAATTTTGCCGCAAATGCGTCATTCCTGGTCGCTGAAGTTTCTGTTTGGACCCTACATTTTGTGAGAAAATCATTCTGGTTCTGTACAGAAAAGGGAACGAGATCGTATGACACCGTGTGCAAGGCATCTTGTGCATGGCGTTTAAACACAGTGCGAGTAAAAAGGTACACCTTGTAAACTTTTCGGTTAGCTAGAAACAATATAAGTTCCAACAGACACTTGCGGCATTCCTTGGTGACTTCATCGAAGCCATCCAACATGACAACGACCTTGAAAGGGTTCCCATTCTTCAAGCTTTCCTCGAACAGAGCGAACTCCAGACCACTTCTTTGTACTTGGCACAGATCCGCTACATATTCCAAACTAGGAGACGCTGTTTTAACTAATGCCATTCTCTGAGGAAGGTCGACGTAGAGCACCCACCGCTTCTCGTCTTCATCTTTTACTTCGGTGCACAAGCGCTTTGCCAGCACACTCTTTCCCATACCAGGAGCACCAGAGACGACGACGACCTTCTCGGGCACCTTCAGCAACGCCTCCGTGGTATAATCGTCACTTCCCGTCGTTGGAAGGTGACTGAGACGGCCATTTGATTTAGTCCACAGCACTTCGTTACCGGATTCGGTGATCTGCAGCAGATGCACTACCTTCCCTCGGTAATTATCATTTTTCAGGAGAGCTTCATAGTCGCATGGCTCCTGAAGGACCACAAATTTTTCAAACTGCATTAAATTTTTCTGATGTTTTGCCTCGTAGCCATCAGGTACAAGTTTTGCAGCACAATCATGCGG
This sequence comes from Ornithodoros turicata, assembly GCF_037126465.1. Classification (NCBI taxonomy): domain Eukaryota; kingdom Metazoa; phylum Arthropoda; class Arachnida; order Ixodida; family Argasidae; genus Ornithodoros; species Ornithodoros turicata. The sequence goes on from NW_026999423.1 coordinate 136,713, forward strand.
ACACCCCAAAAGTGCGAAAGCCTCATTCTCGTCGTCCATTCTGCACTTTTTGAGGTCAATTTTCACGGCCCTTGTAAACACTCGCTCCACATAACAGTTCTGAACACATTCTTCGAGTTCATGAAGCGGAGGTCCCAGGTTAATGTTTTTATGCTCACAGAGGTTTAGGAAAACCGAAGTGTCTACACAACATGAGAAGGTGTCCATATTCATTGCTTCGGGAAAAAAAGAAACATAAGTTCCCTGAAGTTCTACGCGAGATTTTTCGAAAACTTCTTTTTTGCAGCTATTCGAAACATGCTCCAAACTGGCTTCAAGGATATTATGCACTACACGTCCAGCGGCAAAGAATGCGTCTCCTTGCACTTGCTCCAACAAGGAAGATTTGCCGCTGTCTTCCACAAGGAAGATGACGTTTGTTCCAGTCACACGGGATACTTCACTCAGAAGTGCAATAACATCTTGGACGTTTTTGTTTGGATAAACCGTTACAAGCACAAATCGACATTTGTAGTTCACTAACACATGCTTTAGCGTATCGTCCATTTGGTTTGCTTCGAAAAACAAGTATGGCTGCCCCGTGGATTGCACAGTGTTGTAAACCATTATTTCGAGGAGACTCAATTCTGGACCCGCAAGGACGAGAAGAGGCATATTTTGCAGGTCACACAGGTCCAGCGGCTTCTCGAAATTGACTTTGAATTGGCCAATGTGGAAAGCTTTTCGAAGTCTTGTGTTCTCATTTTCGATTTTCGTTGAATCTATGGACGGGATTCCATTCAGAATATATCTCTGCATGTCTGGCATGACAGCGTCCTTGAAAAACTTTAGTAGTTTCGGTGCTTGAAGCTCCAGAATCCTATTTCCTTCGTCACATTCGGTCAGTATGTGAGGAATCCGTACAATTAGCTCTTCTTCCTCATTATTGTCGAAGGCTTTCTGGATAAGGAAATGCACATTATTTTTCCTTCCTTTAACGTCGTTCAGAATTTGTTGGTAATGACGTTCCTTCTCCTCATCGCCGCGGTTATATGGCTTTCCCTCATTTGTGTAAACTAAGGTCAGTGCCATGTGGGACAACTCATGAATGAGAGTTCCCCAAACTTCTCGCTTCTCTGTGCTGCCGCAGACGTAAACCCTTTCTTCTTCACGATAGGTCAGACCGCGTGTGGAACACCCGCCGGATCCAGTAATCCTCTTAACGTTTTTAGCCACAGAGTCGAACACTATATCTAGGTGTGGTGCTGTTGCAACAACTTTCAGGATACTCTTGTTTACTTCATCACTGGAGAGCTGCTTAAACGTCTTCTCCAATCGTACACCGAAGTCATCACATCCGCTGGCGCTCCGGGATTTGCTTTTCAGATAGTCGATGTAAGAGTCCTCGTATTTGGTGGTGTAATATTGTTGCCGACGAATTTCAGCTCGTTCAACAGGTGTGAGACCTTCGTAACACGATGAGTCTTCGTCGTCTTTGAGGGCGCATTCGCGCGAGATTAAGAGACCATGAATACGCAAAGCTTTCTCTTCGACTGCTTTGTAAAGAGCTGACTTATCTTTCACAGGGTCCAACCACAGTTTCAATACAGGCGCGGCATCCAGGCACTTTCGAACACCAGCCTCATCTTTGGCCGCAATAGCTTCGTGCATTTCCTTCCTGACGTCTTTCCACTGTTGCGACCTTTCCATGTGGAGATGAAATTGAGCTACCGGATCAGTTCCTGTAATTTTCATAAAGAAATTAGTAACCTAAACACATATTCATCGAAGTAGAAGAGACTGATCAAGTGTGGCATTTCGTCAGGATCGCGGCACTCGCTTTTATTGTATCATCACGTTGTCTGAAGGCTGACGCCCATGGAGGGTTTTTTGCAAGCTAAAACGCCTCTCGCGACAAACTCTGTCGCCCAGATACTCCCGCACGCCACCAGGGGAAAAATGTCGCCCTCAGCATGCTCCCAGTATAACACAAACACTGGGATCTCAGTGTGCACTGATGATATATCCAGAAATAGAACGACACGATGCTAAGGTAATCAATACATACTTAACGTGAATTTGTAGTTGGTCCTTAACGAGTCACTTATTTTGGGGTTGACTATTGCGCTTTTAATAAACTATACTACTGTGCTTGCGTACAAAACAGCGTTCCGAACTGAACTAAGCCACGTCAATGGGTACCATTTTTGTGGTCGTCACAGCGGCCGTCGCGAAGCATTGGTTTTGTTACGACGAGAATGAAGCAGACACATAGGAGAACGGGAAAGGCGCCATCGCATGCGAAAGTGGTTGGCATATCAGACGGTTGTGAAGTTGCATGCTTTAATGTTTCTTTCTTTACGTTTTTCTTTAATATACATATATAAAAAAATATGTTCGCATTTAGCTGGGGCACGCTGTCTATATATATGTATATATATATATACAGGGTGTTCAAAATTAAGCTATCACGAGCGCTACGCAAACACAGCGTTGACAGGAAACCGGATAACTTTAAAGAATAACTTTACGCTACTTGTGTAAGAAACAGGGGTCGGATTCACAAAGAGCTCATGCGACGGAATCTGTCGTATCTCCGTCGGTGCTCCGTCGTGCGGGAAAGTTACGACGAAGTGTAAGACACCCTCAACACCCCTCCAAATTGTCTGCAAGAAAGGCAAAAGAAGCCATAAAAGCAGCAAAACTGGGTGCCACACACCGCTTACAAAACACCCTCACCCACCCCCTCCCTGAGACGAACATACTGGAAATATATTTGCTGTGTCATCGAACGCGTTTCGCCTGTGATTGCATGGCATCCAATATGGCTTGGCTACCGAAAGACCGAGAGCACGTGCAGTAACAAAACATTTGGGACGAAAAACTTCGCCTTCTTCTAATGGGACGACTCTTATTGGTGCGATTACAAATTTTCGTCATCGTTACCATAGCGAAAACATAGTCTCGCACCCTTTGGCTGTTTCTCTCCGAGGCGCACGTGACAGGAAGCGAGCAACTTTCTCTTCCTCGTCAAAGGGGGTGCCCTCTCCACTACGATAGCTTTGTGAATCGCGATTACGACGCCGTCATACGCGCGTCGCAGGATACGACGTCTTAGCGCATCTTAGCGCATCTTAGCGTAACTTACGATCGCGTTTGTGAATCCGACCCCAGGTGCTGCTAATTATGTAGCACCTGTTTCTTACTCAAGGAACAGAGAAAATAGCACCAGTTTCCGTTTGCTCGCCTATTTATAGAGTGATAATGAAAGCTTAATTTTGAACACCCTGTATTTTTTACAGACACATCGATAACCATCTATTAAGGATGATAGAGATATTTCGGCGTAATAAGCAGAGTAAGATCTGGTAAATACCAGCTAACGAAAAGACATCAAAGGTCGCATTCGAAGCAGCATTCTCTAATTGCAGTATAGTATTGTCTGTGAGTGGAGCTAACGAGTAGAACAGAGACAGGCGGTCTCCAAGCAGGCAGGTCGGACACTTCGTCATCACGATATATCCTTTCTTCATATTAAGCGACATAGCGCGCACATCTTACACTCCCTACATTGCATTGTGCGTGTAATAAAATAATAACCATTCAATACGGAATACAACTGCGTCCAGTATCCTATGAGACAGAGAGCACGAACCTCTTCAGGGCCCATTTAAATGAAAAAAAAAAAACACAGAAAGAAAAAAATATACGATAGGTATTATGGTGGTACATAAGTGTAAAGACAGCAGTGGATTGCTGATCTACGTATCTAAACGGGTCGCGAGACCTCGATAGACGTTCTTAGTTTGCATTGTGCACACAACATACTACCAAGCGTGTAAATTGAGAAAAAAAAAAACAACTAAACTGCGTATTAGGATATAGGTGTGTCCATCATCGGGTCCATAGGGTTATTCGTTCGTTCAGTCTGCGTCGTTAGTCAGTACGACAGTAGGTGCATTGCGGAGATTCAAAAAAATAGTTGGTAAGCGTGTAAATTCTGAATCAAGGAAGAAAAATGTATCGACGTTCTCCGAGTCATTATGTTCCTCATTATGTTCCGCGCAGGAATGCCAAGGTGGAGTACACTAGGACCGAGTGCTGCGTCTCAGTTCAATGGTGCGTAGCTCACCTGGATGCCCTGTGCACTGTTCCAGTTCGTCCTTCAACCTCATCACGTGAAAAGGGAATTCGGCCATGCCAACAAGATCCATGAACTCCTGGAACTCTTCTTCCGTCGAGTCAGAAAGCTGCTGCACATTGTCTAAGCCTAGGGTCAAGTTCAACACTTAAGTTCAACACGTTCCAAGTCTCATGAAGACGATTTACTAAATGCGCTGTAGACCACACGAAGCGCTGCTCTACAAGCGAGAGAAATTGTCGTTTTGATTTATTTATTTATTGGTCATTAGTTAGAGGCCGGCTTAAGGGCATTACGTAACGGAGGTGGCACTGCCTACGCATGCACTTATAGGACTCTGAAAGGAGACAAATCATCAGTGTCAAACAACAAATACATACAAAGCCTCAAATTACCTAAGAAATTAACGATGAAAGATGAAAGTCACTGAAAAGGTTAGCCAGCTGTAGGACTCGAACCCACATCTTCTGGATTACCGAATGAGTGAAAGGAGGACGAGTGAGAGAGAGTGACTGGTTTGTCCCCTCAGACGACGCACCCTTGGAAGTCGCTGAGAAAGCGTGTTAGCTTAGCTCAATAGACGAGTTCAGAAAATCCCAGAGTGCTTAGCGTCGCTTTGAACTGTGGGAGTTTACTAATACGAAAGAAACGGGTGGCTCGATTTCTCCCCTACCAGTCCATTGTCCACGACGTGTCAAGGTCAGCGAAAGCGAAATCTCAAGGATTATTCTTCGTTCCCTCGCTCAGTAAGCGCCCAGGATGCAATGCGTGCGCTAAGAGATCTGGGATTTTCTGAACTCGTCTATTGGTAGAGCCCTGGACCGGTAATCCAGAAGATGTGGGTTCGAGTCCTACAGCTGACTAACCTTTTCAGTGACTTTCATCTTTCAACATTCGAAGTCTCATGAAGACGATCTACTAAATGCACTATAGACCACGCAAGGCGCTGCTCTACAAGCGAGAGAAATTGTCCTTTTGATATATCTATTTAATTTTATTATTATTCGCGCCATTTCAAATCCGAGGCACTTGGCAGCAGTATACCACTGATCCACCGAGGCTGACTTCAGAAAAATCGTTCAGCGAGCATGCCGAAAAATATTTATCTTAATCGTTAAAAAAACAACCGAAGTACCTGTGAGCTCGCTATATTTGGTGACACGAAGTCGCAATCTGGCTCACCTTTCTCGATGAACTTGTCGTAGTAGGCGAGGAGATCCGCTCGCTGAAGCAGTTCGTGAATTTCACGCTCCGACTCGCTTGAAGGAATGGACGTCATTACGGCTGCAAAGGAAGATCGGTGTAGGCGATACAGACACATACGTCCGGGCAATGAGATCTTAAATTTTCATTTAAGATAAGATAAAATCGACTTGCTAGCATAAAGGAATACGTAAGCTATACTGCACCAGGAAGAGGAATAATATGGGTAGAAGAGGATGTAACACTTGGCCCCGTTACGTGGTACATATTTAAGAGAAGGTTCTCCGATACGATGAGGACCTGTATACCGAGTTTCACAACAAAGGGTAAGAGACGCGTATTACATCGTTTGTGCGAATCTCGAAACGCAGCTGGCTCTGAAATGACGGAGGCACGTCAGTCAAGAGGGTTTGTGAGCCATCGTGCATATCTCTCGCGGCTGACGTCCACGTCCTTAAGGGAACCAGACCTATAGCAACCTACGGCCATCGCGCTGTTCATTGACAACATAATAAAATCATAGGAGGGGCTGAGGATTTTTTTCCTCCTCTGATGTGAGAAATGGACGAGGAAACATGTGCGGCCACCGTCTTACTTACTTTATTACCTTCACTGAATTTCTTTTGCAAGCTCCAGAGAAGCACTCCGTCACAAAAGGACACAATTACTAATGTAGTTGGAGGTTTGAGACGTAGGACTGAATCTTCTTTGACACCTCACTACGGCCATCGGGTCTCAACACCTTTTCGCTCACGTATGAACCTGTTTTACCGTCCATCAAGGCGCTATCCCCTGCTCATAATAACTCCAAAGCAATACGCGCATAAGTTCCGAGGTATCTTATTGCTTCTCCCGAGTTTCTTGAGTCTGTATTGCTCCTCGCGAGCGACCCTACCGCTAGCACTGATGAGACACGTGCGTCTAGAAACTGCCATGCCCTACACTTGGTGCGTCCCTGGCGATGGAGATGTCCTGCGAATGATACACTACGGACGTGACGACCGGAAGTGAATGCTGCGTGGCGTCCTTCCCCCATTTCAATCCCAAATTCCCCTCCCGAGTTGAGAATCCTTGCTCAGGCACATGCCTTTACTAACCTGAACCTGTAAGTGCTCCGAAGGGTCCGTAACATCTTTTGTGGATTGTGGTTTGTTCGTGGAATAATTAGAGGCATCGCAGAGATTGAAGTAAAGGAAACTAAAAGCAACATACAACTGATTTCGAATGCCACATAACACCTTGCTACTATGTATATACTCAGCGTATGACCTGGGAATCAACGAATAACGCACGTACAACCGAATTCCCCTTGGCCAATATGGATCGCGTACGAATACTACCATGGAGTGCCAGGAGCATGTACACGATAAGTGAGTCGTTTTACCAGAACCCGGGATTTCTCTAATTACCTGCATGGCATGACCACTGTTTGAGTGCGTTCTTCAATCTTTTCACGTGAAGGGGCTTTCTGGCCATGCCTACGTGCTCGGCGAGTGTCTGGAACTCTTCGTCGGTTGAGTCACAAAGCTGCTGCACACTGTCTGCGCCTGAGAACAAATCCAATACCGAGGTTAAACATCCGTAACGTGTCCTCGGACACATTAGACACATCCCTAACACAGAAGGCCCTACCCGACCTGGAATACGAATTTTTGTCTTTGTCTCGCATTAAATAGTTTTATGATGACCTATACTATAGGGTTCGATAACCTCTGCAATCACAAAGACCCTCTTTTCAGTCTTTGTCGTTCTTTCTCTCCAGGGGATGCAGCAAACATTTAAACCCATTCTAAAATAAGAATTCTTAAATGACTTCTAAGAATTGCAAGAAACAGCATACAAGGGAGCACGAAACAACAGGACTAAACATTTCTTTTCGTGTTCCCTTCCATTGGCGATTTTAAAATTTCAACACAACTGGCCCATCATTCTAACATCTTCTGTCTTAGCTCAGCATGCCGAAATTATCAATCTGTCAAACGAGATTTATTTGTAATAATAATTCTAACTGTATATAAAGCCCTTTTGATGGCCAATTGCATTCACACGGCTATGGTAAAAATATATGAAAAACATCCTGAGGCCCCATTTTGGCGTTCATCCGCCATGCCCCGCCCTCTGCCAATTAGCGAAGCGTGGAATTTTTGTGGCGCACTCATACGGACCAACGAGCTGAAATTTAGCGCTTCTTCAGCGCAGGAAGAAAACTACCTTTCGAGACAGCGTTAGATGACATCTTAACTCTCTCTATCTTAACACTCCCCTTTCTCTCATATTTCGCCTTTCACCACCACCGGCCCCACAGATACACACGCCTTTGCAAATGCAACAACCTGCCTGGATCCCGCTAGTATTCGGTACACACAGACACACTTTTTAACTCACCTTGCTCGATGAACTTGTCGTGGTAGGAGAGAAGATCCGCTCCTCGAAGTAATTCGTGAACTTCCCCTTCTGATTCGTCAGCCGCACTGGACGCTACCGCGACTGTAAAGCAATGTCGACTGTTAAGCCATCGATCGACATCCACAGAAAATCATAATTAATTGTAAGATAACGTGAAACTCCTATCACTATCTTCATTTAACGATGCTCAGAGATAAAACTACAGAGTGATTGATGTGGCGACAGCGCGTGTGAGAATCGAGTCAGTTGTGGGTACGTTGTCGGTACCTCTACCTCTCAATTCTACATTTCTATGCAATCATGCATGAGGAAGTCCGGTACCCCCAAATGGCCTATGTGATCATCTGCTTCAATTTGTAATGTTCTTCCATGCGAACATGGCAGAAAATAGGTCGTCATCTGCTTGGCTCGTAATATCGCATTTGTGAACCAACGAAGAAAGCCTTCCCGGCATTCAGGGTGCCATTATACACCGGTACCGAAAGCTTATACGGGATACACGAAGATTGAGTCCTTTCTACCCGTTTGGTTCTTCATTTACCTGACGGTCCTGTCCACTGGCCCAGTGCTTTCTTCAGTCTCTTGATGTGAAATGGCTTTGTGGCCATATCAACAAGGCCAATCACTTCCTGGAAATCGCCCGCCGTCGAGTCAAAAAGCTGCTGAACATTGTCACCGCCTAGAGACAATTCCAAAAGGGTTAGGTTACGGTTCCAAGACACGTGACTCCATGCATTATAGAAGTACCACTAAAACACACTGATGGAGATTATGTGCGGACACAGGTGGTACAGCAGACGTTGAAAGGTGAGCGAACCCTACATTATAAGGAAAAAAAGGAGCACTTTTACTTCTTTTGGGGACTAAATGCATTGCCACAAAAAGTTGTTCCTTTTGGGAGTAAATTAATGTCACAGAATGGAGACTGTGTTTCACGCGCTGTTGTAAGAGTCCCAGGTACATAATTCGTGCGCATGCATAAAATTGCTTCGAAGCAAGCCGCCAAACCGTGACATATCGAGTTATACACAATCTTGCGCCATATACATAGGGCACAATTTGCGAAGAAAAACGCTCTAACTGTTTCTTACTCTGTGTGCCTGGAAAATTGCTGTGGTGGCTGAGTTATACAGCCTTATATGCCATCCAATTTAACAAGGGCACATATCTACATAGACTCTTGCATTCAGGAGAACATTCGCGAAGTTCAATGACAATTTGCAGTCCTGGGGAGTAAATGTCGGGACTAAATCTCGTGCCATAGGGACTAAAATGGGGAGTAATTGCAGTCCAGGGGAGTAGAAGCTGCAATTACTCCCAGTTTTACTCCTTTTTTCCTTGGAGTGTAGGAATATCCCGAAGAGTTGCGTCAACCGCGATACGCGGTGGTGACCGCGCTATAAAATGAGACCAGCGTACAACGTTTTCTGGACGGAGAGACACCGAGGGTTCCGCGGTGGTGACGTCCCTTGAACCCTATGTTCAAGTCTAGAATTGGAGGTTTGGACCCCTGGACCTACCCCAGACCCCCGCCCGGTTTCGAGCACACTCAAGCGATACCGAAACTACCCAAGTGTGTCGCTACCAGGACCACCGGGGCCACCTGGAGTGGCTCCCAAGTCTCTGCTTCACCTCTCTGAGCAGTAGGGCTCCTCCTCTCTTTCCTCCCCAATGCTTGTAAACAAGGTGGGAGTCAAAATACGTATTGCATGCTAAGCGGATTTGCTTTTCCTTAAATACAATCCGTATCTTTCTCTTCTCCAAACAGGCTTAATTGGTCGCGGGTACGCTCTGAATCATGCGGCCACCGTCCCTTGTCCGCACATGTACACGCACGACTAGCTTCCGTTAGTATTCCGCGTATGCATCGACACGGCCTATTCTGACTCACCTATCTCCATGAACTTGTCGTGGTAGGAGAGAAGATCCGCTCCTCCAAGTAGGTTGTGAAGCTCCCCTTCTGCTCCATCCGCTGGAGTGGACGTTGCTGCAACTGTCGTTTTTATTCTTAGATTCAGACGCACTTTTTCATTGTCGGAAACGACTGAAGGGCTAATGAGGCGGAAACGTAACTGTCGGTTGAGGAAGCTCTTTAGAGAGGAATGCAGCCGCTTGCAATTCTACCTAACTATCCTCCACTTCTGCCAAGTTATGCAGATACGGAGAGCCGGACGTTCCCACAAAGGCCTACGCGATCGTTGCTTCCATGTAGGAGATTCGTGCACGCAATTAGAATCATTAGAAAGACTTACTGAGATTGCAGAAAATAGCCCGTTAACTGATCTGCTTGTAAGGCCGGACTTTGAGGCCAAGTTCAACGAAACGCCGGCTTTCTGTACGGCCATTATGTACCGCACACGCGTGCCAACACGCGGTACATGAAGATCCAGCCCTTTCTCCAAATTTGGTTTTCGATTTACCTGTGTCTGGTTTCCACTCTGCCAGGGCTTTCTTGAACCTCTTGACGTGAGGTGGCTTTCTGGCCATATCTACCATGTTGATCAACTCCTGGAAATCGTGTCCGCTGGAGTCACGAAGCTGCTGCACATTGTCCCCGCCTAAGGGCAAATCCGTAAGTGAGGTTAGGGTGGACAGATTCCTTATCAAGACACGTGACTCCATGCGTTGTAGAGATACCAGTGTCATTGTTTGCAGCCTTCATCTTCGATATCAAAGATTTATTTATCTGGACCGGTGTTTTCTTTTTTTGTGGACGGAACAGTTGCCTTGTGTTTTGCCAATGCACTGACATGTGGATCCGTACTCCAAAGTGCATAGTATTGAGGTAATTGTGTATATATATTCCAACAGATTTTCCTCTGATTCCTAGTTTTTAGATCATGAGGCAACCATCGTTGTACTTGAGAATATGCAAAGAGTACTGGAAAGTAGCTGCTCTTAGTAATATAAAGTACTTGTTCTCAGGACTTGAGGCTTCTGTTGTAGGGTGTTTCACTTAACATGAAAAAAAAAATCGTACGAAAAATATATTTCCCCAAATGTTAAAGGGATCAATGCTATTTATATCTGGGGATATTTTTTTCGGTACTTCTGAGGGTGTGCGAGTTTTTAAATCCCGTTTATTTAACATGTAAGCTGTTTTCGGGAGGGAAACTTCACCAAGGAAGCTATCAAGCGGTGAAGAAAATTACACCATCGATCTTATGCACGCGCTTCCGGACCCGACAACCCATTTAAGCCGGTGTTCGATTCCAATGTGAAAGTTGTCTTTGAAACATATTTCTGCAAACGAATTACGTCAATATAAACACATCCCTCAGTGTAGACAACCTTGGCACGCGATGTTTTGTACTGGGACCTTTGCCTCTTCGCGGTCGTAGAAAGGAAATAGGCGTTCTAATAACTTCGGGGTTTGCCTCGAAAGGGAACTCTGGTCAAGAAGTACCTTATCATTCGTCCTATACTGATTGTTACTCAACCTTCGCTAAACCCCATCGCACGGGACAGCGTATTTGGCTACAGTCTCAGAGGAGGACGTGAGCGACTCCTGCTCGCATGGTACAGAGTTTCGAACCCATGACCTCGGCAGCGGTCACTCCCGACCTGTTGGCGCTGCGTGGTTGACGGCGAAAGTGTCACGTCCCTGGATGACATGCCCGGTGATATGAAGTTCCGTTTTGGCTCACCTATCTCGATGAATTTGTCGTAGTAGGACGTAAGGACTGCTCGTTCAAGGAGTTTGTGGAGCTCCAGCGCTGATTTATGTATCCCAACGGTCGTCATCGTCTCTGTAAAGCAGGAGGGTTTTTCAGAGTGTGGTTCACACACGGGAAACATAGTGATTCAAAAGGTCGCCTATCTGAGGTAAAATGAGCGTTGCAAATGATGAAGCCGTCTGCAGTTAATCTATAGAAGCAAACGAGTCTTTATACTGCCTATACTGCGTTATTTACCCACTAGTGTGTTACACTGTATATTTACGTTTGTTATGTATCTCTCTTTCCATCAAGTTGTAAAAAAATAATAACCAAATGAAATTAAAGGTAATTGCGCGTGGAAAATTTGCACCGAGAATACCGCAACTAAACCAGCCGTGACATCACTGAAGACACCTTCGAAGAAGTGTTCGCGTCTACTTCCGGTAAGGTCACGAGTTTGCGAAAACCAATCAGCGTGGCCGAAGCTCTCACTTCCCAGATGGCAGGGATCGAAACGGTTGCTTGCAGAAGATGACGCGAATAAACATATTCCAACATCTGTTCACACTCAGAATATTATGTCGAACAACCAGTCACATAACCGAAGAAACTTGAAATAAACGATTTGCGAGTAACATATGCAACGAGTAAAATATTTTCCGCTTGGGTTCATAAAAAATAAAGAAAACTACTACACGAATGACTATCATCTGATGAGGCCTATTTACTTCACATGTGGAGTCTAGAAAGTCCCTTTAAGGAATCTGTTCTACGTTCAAAATGTTTATCTAGCCTGAAATTATACGGAACACATTCCAGCAAATGCGTTTGTTTGCGAATCGATCGTTTCTGGTAAGTGGGATACTCTGACGGGACTTACCTTATTGGGCGTTACAACCGTGTGCAAGAATGTGACCTCCCTGGGAGCCCTCGCTGTGATGGCACGTGTTGACGGGTGGTTGAACGAGTACTTGCTACGGTAAAAAAAGAAAACGTAAATCAATGCGGGCTATAGTCCCCGTCAACTATGTTATCTGGCTGAATGCAATACCACACAATGGAGCGTATAATAGTATTCGAGTCTTACAAACCTTTTTCTTCAGTACTTCTTTCAAGCACCAGATAGATCACGTGTCAGTCTTTGTACCCTGCGCTCATCGTGCCCTGGCTCCGCCGAACACTTCAGTTACGATCGTCGTCGATGTTCCCACGCCGAACCCATGGCCCACCTGCAATGTGCGATGTGACTTACGAGACATTCTCATGGTGATCTTGCATGGTGTGGTCACAAGTGTGGTGTAAACTGTGTTGTCTCACATTCCATACAGGGCTTGCTGCATGCTTTCTAACAACGATTGGCGTTCATAAATCCATGCTCGTCACTGCGTTGTGTTGAAGATCGCCTCCACAACGTATTCATAAAGTGTCCGTAGTCTGACTTTTAAATGGCATGTCAGTAATGTCATTCAGGGTTAGTTTCACCTACAGCAGGGCCCTACCGGTTTAACATAACAAAAATTTTTTTTCTGTCGAATAGAGGACCATCAAGGGGAGCTATAGGTTTCAAAACTGCACAAATATAAAAATGTGTATTATAATATGTGTCAATTAAGCTAGAAGGGGAAAAGATTATATATTACAACGTCTATGTGCCCTATGTGAGCTAGTCACATCACGGTGACTAGGAAAGAGATAATTATCTCTTTCCTAGGCTCGAGAGGGTACTTCACGTGATGCCTTCATGGGTTCTTATCGTCTTATCAGTTGTTTTTCTGCCTGCGGACCACCCAAGGTGACCTTTCCTAGCGAGGACATCATTAAACTTACACTTTATATAACAAACTATGAGCAAAAGTCGCCAGCAATTGTTCAGAAAGACACCACCAGACAGGAGAAGGGATGGCGCAGTGAGATTGTTTCCCACTGCGGATGCAACAAATCGTGTTGAGACGACAAGGTGATAATGATGGGCGAAGTACGCAGTTATTTAGGGATGGTAGCATTAATGACGAGCGTTCCAATTAACCGCAGCACAACCACCGAGAAAGGAAAAAAAAAAAAAAAGGCAGACGGCACAAATAGGTGGGAATTCTGAGCGACCATCGGTGAGAGTGACGCTTTATATTAATCGAAGGAGAAGCAAGGGCGCGCTTCGGTGATGCTTGGGGAATTTAACGAACCACCTTTCCGGATGCAGCGTACGTTATTTACTGTGACGATACAGATTAATAGATAATGAGTCGCAGAGGAGTAGCAGGATAAGCAAAGACAGACGCAAGAAAATCCCGCTTCTAAAAATACGCTATACAGTTAATAAAAAACAATTTACCAACACAGTGAGAACAGTAAAAATAATCGCAACCACACAGTGAATCCCTACAACGCAGCATAAATAATAGAGAAAAATATACGTATTGGGGACCTCACCTCACTTTAGACTTCCAGTGATGTTCAGTTGAAGAGATGGAGATCCATCGATCACCTGGCGGAGTCTGAAGCGACGCATATGGGAAACCTGCTTATGTGGAAGGCAGATAAGGCGTTATCTTTCACCGCGCCTTTGTTTGTCGTGCGAGTAAGTGTCACCTCCTGGTGTGGGAATGCGGGTTTAGAGTGAGACTGAAGGAATAGAGTTACACCACTAAGTGCAAGAGGCACGTAGATTATAAATAGTCGGTTAACTGGTAAGGTAGTATAGTATAGAAGTATGACATAGTTTACTACATATGATAACATTTAAGTAAATGTTGTATGGCATGTATTGAACTCACATTCATACTTTGTGCATTGGTTGCAAGAGCAGAGATGACGTCATCGCGTATGGTTGCTTTGGAGCAAGTACCCTACACTCTTAGAAATGAACTTCACCACATAGCACGCTCCTAGCCAACCATAATCCCGAATGACAACGTTCTCGACCCTGATTTGTTTAAAACCACAAGAGAGGCCGGCACAAACTAGGCTCCTCCTCCCGTTTTCAACAAATCTATGACGAGAACAGGGCCGGGAGAGGGGGCGGAGTCAAGGGAGGGGGGCGTGGTCATGCTGGATGATCAGGATTGTGAAGCGCCTGAAAGAGAGCCCGGATCTGCAGTGCTAGAGAGCGCTCCGTGATAGCCGGCACGGCTAAACCGCCCCGATCACGCGTGAGATACAGCTGTGACCTCCTGACCCAGGAAACGGAACGTGTTGCGAGTTATGGCGACCCGAATGACTGTAGGTGGCAGACATACGGCGGCGAGGAACTCGTATTGCCAACTGTAGGATGGGACAAGCGTAAGCTTACCCACATCACGCTTCAAGCTTGTGTATTGTCATCAAGCAGGAGAGCTACCTATGGAGGTAGTCCCCTTTGGACAGACACTAACTTTACGTTACAGTCCTACAAGCTAGATAACAACACTCTCTAGGAGAGTTTCAAGGAGGAGGAGGAGTTTCTAGGAGGAGTTTCTAGGAGAGTTTCGCTTCAAGCTTGTATTGTTGACTGATTAGATGAGTCACAAAGCTTCAAGCTTGTAACTGTTACCGCGGCGATCACCGCAAACGCGAGATCTGAGTTTGGCGACCGTTACATAACCTCAGCGCCAGTCGTTCAACTTTGCTGGTGTGGCGGATGCGTTTATGATAAAAATGTTCGTCACGGGTGCTCCACTAGCTGAAGGCGATGAAGACGACGCATGAAGTTCTTTAGAAAAAATCTTCCCGGAAACAACACCGCAAGCGATGTTGCCCCGACGACCGTTTTACGGGCCGCGCATTCCAAGACACGGCCCACCCGAGGGCGGACCGCGTTATGAAGTTAACTGGTGCCGGTGACACAATTCTGTGAAATATTCTGCCTAGGATCATACCTAGGAAGGAACGCGACCATGTGAGGGAGACAACGGCAAGCCCTTTTACCACCACCACCACCATCTAGGAACGCGTGCCTTACGGTAGCAGTTTGAATCAGTGGTGTCGGCGTGACCACCACTCCTAGGAACCACAAGACACTGTAGTACCAGGTCACTACCAGGTAAGCGGGAAAGTGATGAGCAAATTAACGAACTTAAAGGGGCCATGATGATTTCCGTGAATAGCGAGTACTCTGCAGGACAACGTTCTCACGATGCTTTACTATCGAGTAGATACATCGACCTCTAACTGTATTCAGTACAACTGGGGCGGAGTTATCGGACAAAAATAGCAGGGCGTGACTGCTGGATGATTGGCTTTGAAAAGGGCTTACGTCATAGCTATCCAATTCTCTGAGCCAACTGTGAACGACGAGGATGACCGCGGGACCATGTGGGTGCATGGTTTTGGTTTGGACAACAACGACGTGGTATATCTGCCGTCGAAACCACTCGAAATACGGCGAAAGGCAAATATCAGAAACGGAGGAAGAGACTATGCGACACACACAGCGTCTATGAATCGTTCGGTACTATGGAGCGATCACTGTGAGGCAGTTGTGTGTTGTATGAGAGATTAAATGTGGTTGTGATGTTTGTTACATGAGACAGCGCTGGCTTAATTAATGAATAAATGTTCTCGTGACTGACGCTTCAGGTACAGTTGAGAAACGTTCGTTACGGCAGTTACAACTAGTCCCGCCTTGCGAGGAGAAGGGGTTTCTTGAGAAACGGTGCAATGATACAGCCGCCGATGGGGCTGTCCGACGTTCTATCGCTGGTGTCCTCAGTCTCGGGGGAACGCTTTTTATGCGAGGGAGTAACTGGACACCACAACTACTCCCCTCTTACTTGACGTTATTGGATTATCCTCAGATCTGTGCAGTGATTGGCCTTGCGTGTGTCGCGTGGTGAAGCTGTATCCGGATTGTCCTCAATAATGACTCCTCAGTTGTATAATTCGTATTTTCTAATATTTTCAGCTCAAAGTAACACATTTACTCGAAATAAATGTAAACCCGTTCAACTGTATCGCCTCTGTTAGGGATGCACTCGCAGATGACGACGCAGGAAGGAGTTGGCAGTGTCTCGCAGGTAGTAGTCATCCATTTTGTCCCACGCCTTCGTCAAATGAGACTTGGAGGAGTCTGAAGTCAGGAGTACCACATGTCCTTGCTTATTATGCTCCGCAGATAGAGCGATTGAGACGTGGACTGTACGTGGATCACTCCTGTGCCGAGATGAAATCACTGAGACTTCCTCTGCTCCAGCCATGCACCATCGTTGCTTCGTGAGCTAGCGCCGAGTGTCGTTGAAACACGTATGGTTCGTTACCGAAAATGGAAATTGATCCGAGGGACCAAATGCTTCTTTAGGATGTTGTTCATGTCATTGTCCTGGTGGATCTTTACTTCTGGACCCACGAGCTCTCCAGCACATCTGACGCTTCTATTCCATCATCGCCGATCAGGACTCGATCGAGTTCCAGTTGAGTTTTAGGCGTCTACATCTCTTTAACGCTGGGGCAGTATCCATCGAAGAAGGAAATGCAAGGAGCGGCTCTTCCTTCCAGACTGGCATAGCCGCCCTCTAGCGGTCGCTCGGGTCAAAATCGCCATTACGTCCTGTCCACCACGTGATCCTCTCTAAAGTTCGGTTTTGCGAGACTTTGTTTCTCGCGCTGCTCTTCGTGTGATTTCGCTTTTCGAAAGCCATTTATTGTGGAAATGTGAGCACCTTCGTAGAAACGACGTATGGTAATGTGTTTCTGTCCCCGCTGCGGCTCTCGCCGAACAGAAAGCAGCTCTGTCACGGGAACACGTTTTGTTCGTAAGTACACGATCAGTTATTTTAGTCTCCTGCGTGTGTTCGAGTCACATTGAATCGTTCGTTTGGGACCTGGCACTGTGCCGCAGATTCATTTCATATCCTCTGTTGTTGAACAGCTTTGTGGTAAAAGTTTATGGAACACGGCGCCTGCCCATTTCTTCATAGGAGCGTCCCCATGTGGGCTATGACGAAGAGATCGAATAAGAAACGGGTGGCCGGCTATTCCTTCCATCTCTCAGTATGTGTGCCTACTCATGCTTGCTGCCAGGTTGTTGTTCCATTGGAGAAATGTGCACCCCGGTGTTGCGTAAACTTTTGTCCCAAGTTGTAGGAATCTTGATCAATGGTGTGCTGGGTCGTTAGTTACACGTGTGATAGTGGGTCAGTTCGTGTAGAGCCTTTCAGAGCCTTTTGTGTATATCAGACGTCGTGGAGATGGTTAGTTCACGTTCACGTAGAATATGCACCCGTCTAGACTGACCAAGGGTAGGTTAGGAGAGCCTTCTATATTTTTCATGCGTTGTAGAGTGGGTCACTTCACGTGGGATATGCACCCGTTGAGACTGACCAAGTTTAGGCATGTACACCCTTTTACGTATTTCACACTCTGGGGCTGGGTCGGTTCATGTAGAACATGCACCCGTCGTGACTGGCCAAGGTCAGGTAAGGACTGCCTTTTATGAATTTTTTACACTTTGGCGAGTGGGTCAGTTTATGTATAGATATGAACACGTAGAGACTGACCAAGGTTAGGTCAGGTGAAGGCTCTCTTCACCTATAACCTTTGTCAGCCTTCACGGGTGCATATTCTACATGAACTGGCGTACACCCCAATTTGTGAAATAGATAAAAGACACTCCTTACCTAACATTGTCAGTCTCGACGGATGCGCCGCGTCGCCAAGTGAAAACTGGCCCTTAGTACGCTCGGGATCATCGTTGTTCAGAATATGATATTGTCCTCTTTCCAGTAGATTTGTTCTTCTTCGAGATTTGCGCGCGCTTTTCCGTGACAATCTGGATGTATACGATAATTCCTAGAAAAAGTATCCACTCTTCTGTGAACCGATAAATGAATCGTTCGGAAAAATGGTTGATGGTGAGAGTGTTACGCAGTTAATTTGGGGTTTCAGACTGCATGTGTTGTTATCGCTGCACGGCGTGCAGTTCTGCAGGCGCTCGGGATCCGATGAAAATGCAGTAGTACAGAAAATCGAAAGAGAAATAAACGAACGCAATATCTGCTGCTTAGTACAATTTATTGCCCTCAAAAGTTCCCGCCACCCATGATCATGTTGGTGAAAGAGAATACCAGGGTCTCTTATTTCATATACGTGCAGTTGATCATTTCGTAGTTAACGGTTGCCGGTCAGCCATGTTGTTCATCCACCGAGAAGGAAGCATGTGTTACACCCGCTGTACTTTGTGCAAAGGGCGTTATTAGGGCATGTTTTACCCTGAACACAAGCGCAGACACCGAAGTCATCGTCACGACCTGCAAAGGGAAACGTCCTCACAATGATGGCTATACGGTAACATCGTTAATAATTCCAAAGGTCCTTACGTTCAAGCTCGTGTCCTTCAGGTGCAGCTTCACTGGCGACAAATACACCTTAAATAGAAAGGGAAATTTTTTAGTTTCTTGTACTCTCAAGTTCCTCACAACTTGGATCGCACCAGGTGAGCTGTTACGTCACGCGCTTTCGACAGCTTACTACGGGTCCTGAGCACCTGTTCACGTGACTACATCGTCTCTCTAAACGTGTTACCGAATGACGAGGAAAGCCTTCGTGTAGAAAACTTTCTGCTGTCTTAGGGCGAAGGACATGTTCAAGGAAAAAGGAAAGGATAGGGGGGGTGTATATCGGTGTTTTTCAGTCAGTTCGCCATACTTTTCAACCTAACTAAAGCTGAATTATCCTGGAGCGATCCGCTAGGGGTAAAAGACGGGGACAAAAACCGTAGTTCGGACCCGCTAATGTTTCCAACACCGTGTGTTCTTTTCAGTGGTTTACCCAGAATTCTAAGCGTGGAAGGGTGTTGGAAAAAATGGGGGGTGCGTCATTATTATAGTTACGTTATCATAACATATCATCACTGTGATGTATCTAAACCAGAATCCTAAGGGCACCCTCTGTAGGGGCTACACACGTCGAAAATGTAGGGGGCGTCACAGAACATTTGGGGAGTTTTAGGGGGGTGCAGAGGGTCTGGATAAATTACTGGTTCTTGTACTATCCTAGGACATCCCCACATAGTAGACACGGTAGAATAATTGTCGGTTGCAAACTACCGCAGCTCTCGAAGTGGAACTTTTGGTTTGATCAAACTTTCACAACATCCTATATTAGATCCTATATTAGTATTACCAAAGAGGAGGACGAAGACAACAGCGAAACGTAGAGGCGTCATTGTGTCCACGAAGAGATAGTTGAAACTTTCCTGGAGAAAGTGAATAAAAGAGCTCGTTTGTTTGAAGTCCTCAGAAATAGTTTCGGTAGAAACCTCGCTTCCTCCGTGTGAAAGTGAAAAATGATTAAAGAAATTATGAACACGTTTGTGTTTGTCCTTCTAGACATGTGTTCCAGCCTCAGAACATGAACTGTCTCGTGTGAAAAATGAGTTGCGAGTTTAGCATTTAAGGTTAGGCTTCTAAAACCTTGACGTTGACGCTGAAAATACGCTTTTCTGACGATAAATGGATACTATTACCGTGTATTCACACGAGCGACATTCCCCCAGAAGCGGAAGATGCAAAAACTGTCGTAGCTTTCTGCTGCCGCGTGAGCGCGAGTGCTCAACGTCGTGTCTTCACGTACACTGCTAACCGTGGGGAATATCCTGCTACGCAGTCACAAGATATTCCGTAGCAGACGACAGGCAAACACGCTGATGGTGTCGTCTGCTAAACACGCTGATGGTGTCGTCTGCTAAACACGCTGATGGTGTTGTCTGCTAAACACGCTGATGGTGTCGTCTGCTAAACACGCTGATGGTGTTGTCTGCTAAACACGCTGATGGTGTCGTCTGCTAAACACGCTGATGGTGTTGTCTGCTAAATACGCTGATGGTGTCGTCTGCTAAACACGCTGATGGTGTTGTCTGCTAAACACGCTGATGGTGTCGTCTGCTAAACACGCTGATGGTGTTGTCTGCTAAACACGCTGATGGTGTCGTCTGCTAAACACGCTGATGGTGTCGTCTGCTAAACACGCTGATGGTGTTGTCTGCTAAATACGCTGACGGTGTCGTCTGCTAAACGCGCACTACGCCACTCCCGATATATTCCGCACCGTGTGAATGCTCAACACGGGACGGAAATTCGGCTCTGTGAGCAGTGTTTTCGCTTTTTCTTCCACTAGAATATTCCGTGAGGATGTCGCTCGTGTGAATACACGGTTACAGGAGTCTTTTTTCCAACGCCCTCGTTTTTCAGTCATCTTTGAGTCGAGATATTTTGAGGGAGGAACAGACCGACGTCTTATCATATCACAAACGTGGTATAGTTAGAACTGCCAAAGGAGCCGTGGTTATGAAGTGATTAGATGTATTCAATTGCATTACACCACATAATAGCCAACGCAAAGCACTGCAAACAGAGAACCATGCTAGTACAGTACAGGAAGTAATAAAGAGCGGTTATCTCTCAAAGAAGTGCTTACCTGTATAGAAAGGATATTTCAGACGTGTGTACACTATCGGAACTGCCTGACTTTTATAGGACATTCCATACAGGTGTACGTGATTCCATTGTCCTTCATAAATCTCTGTATCAATGAGACTTCTGAAAAGTCCTCGACGAGAATTGACTTTCCAGTAAGTACCTTGTACATGGCATTTCCTTTGCAAGCACGCGTTCACGGCCATATGTGCACGTGGGATATCAAAAATAAAACAAAATTCGACATCAACCGTAAATAAGATGACAAGGTTATGGCCATGAACGAGACAGGGATTCAGATTATACAGCGCGTGGAAATTGTTGCGTGGTGCATTGATTCGCTGAATACGCAGTTAACACGTACTGCTCGCGACACGGTTGTCTGAAATCTCCCGCCTGTGGCTGAGCGGTGCCCTATCGGCGGTGTCGCACACGAAGGAACTATACCAATACAGTCTCCCAGGGGAGGCCGCTATACCTCTCTCTCACTCTCTTGCTAGCAGACGACACCCAGGTATCCGAGGGTTACCTCTACCGACAGGTGGCGACTGAGCGCGGCCTCCCCTCGGAGTCGGCATTGGTATAGTTCCTTCGAGCGCGATACCGCTGATAGGGGACCGCTCCGCCAAAGGGCTGGAGATTTCAGACAACGGTGTCGCGAGCAGTACAAGGGGATGTATTTATTAGAACAAAAAAAAAAAGGTTGAAACACAGCATGTTATATCAGACAGAAGAAAAAAAAGACGCGTGTTGCTTACTACGTATTCCAAGGAGAAGAAGAAGAAGTAGAAAGAAACAAGGATAACAAAGTGTAAAATACGAAGCGACGCCGTGCACAACTATGCGGTAACCTCATAACTGCGGTTTCTCGTTTCCTGTTGTTTTACTTTCCGATGCATTCCCCATTCAAATCAGGGAGAAGAAAGAAAAAAGGGTGTGAAAAGGGGGTAACTTCTATAGTTGACACCGACGTCAACATGGCGTCTAATAAAGGGTGTAAAAAGTGGTGGTAAATGAAATCATCATTTATCCAAATTGCTACAGAAAGGCGTACGCCCCCGTGGCTGACTGAATCAGAAGCGGGAAAACGTGCTATGCGTTGAAGTTGTTTTGAGAGTGAGGTAGCAGGTAGAACTTCGCAACCTTTTAGGCACAACATATAGTGACAACTATTACCTTTTAACAGGTGTAGCTGCTTCACCTTTTTTTCTAAGAGTGTAGGCAGTAAAATTAAAGGTCGCCCTTGTGGTGCAACGAGAGATAACATATCAACGTGGAACAAAATGCTGGGATAATTTTAAATTCGGAGTTTACGGTTTTCACGTTCGGGTCAAATATAGGAGCATAACTGCAATGAGTTATCATGTAATGCTAGAGGAGAGGACAACGCGCTTTGGAGTTTGGCCTAAGAACAACTATTTTGGTGACACAATGCGTTTTGGTCAGATTCCTTCCCTGAAATAAGGCAACTTTCTCAAGGGACTGCACCGCTCATACGGTGTATCTCCGTGGACACAGACAAAAGCTCACCGAACAAACGCTTACGCTCGTAACTTTGAAGGCGAACATAAGGTCACCGTTTTACTTGCTTCTTGTTTTCCAGCTGCTTTATTTATACATTGGCCACTAATAAAAATATTTAAACTTTTGCAGCACTTTTGCAAAAGGCTCCCCACAGGGGAGCCTTTTACGTATTTGATGGGTGTCGGACCGGTATGTTCATGTAGAATATGCACCCCTCGGGACTGACCAAGGTTAAGTCAGGAGAGCCTGCTTTGTATTTCAATTGTTGGGGAGTGTATCAGTTTATGTAGAATATGCACCTTTCGAGACCGACCAAGGTTACGTTAGGGGAGCCTTTTACGTATTTGATGGGTTGCGGAGCGATTAGTTCATGTAGAATATGCACCCCTCGAGATTGACCAAGGTTAAAGGGACCGAAAAGCGAATATAAGCCCATCGAAACTTTCTGTTCAGCGAGAAGCTTAAACGTTCAAAAGTTCAAATATCAAAGAACTCCGCTGAAATCGCTGAAGTTTTTCTGTAATCGAAGTTTCCATGGTTGCATGTCCAGGGACCTAGTAGGAAACGGAGCAGTCTGTCAACAATTGCAGAGCCATTTATAGGCAGAGTTTGGACATTCTCTGATCTTTTGCCGCCTCGTGGGTGGAGCCTGTTTTGATGTCAGAGTCGTCGTTGCGCCGCCCAAAAAGACTGAATCCAAGCAGAATCCGCTTATCAGCCATCTGATGCGCGCCATATTGATGCTGTCCAGCTTTGTTGTCGCAATGAATGCAATCTACAGGAATAACCGGCTTATGACCCACAGCCGCCTCTGATAAGGCGGGTTTTGTTGCCAAACTGAAAGAGTTCAAGGACGGAGGGCTTTCGAAGGACAATGTACGCACGGGTCTTCCCTCCTTGCACCGTAAACAACGATCAGCATCAATATGGCTGACAACAATAGAGCACGGCGAGAGAGCCGTGACTTTGCATGACGCGATTCAAGTTAGGCTCCTCCTAATGGCCAAATTCTCCCTATAAACGGCTCTGAACAATTGCATCACCCCGCGCCGTCTGTCGAGGACGCACGTAATACGCGCTCTTCCGGTCGCTAATCCGGCGAAAACGAAAATGGCCTTAGCATTTTTGACCACTTTCTATGTCGAGAATGTCTAAGTCCTTGCACATGAGTGCGCTGGAATTCCAATTCGCTCACACAACTTCTTCGTGCGATAGCGTGCTGGAAAGTGTGTTCTTCGCAGCAGAAGATTCCTCGTCGAGAGATTTACCGGAGTTGCATTCGTCCTCACCAGTAGCTCACCGTGCCTAGAAACACGGATTGGTTAGTGGAATTTATATGTATCATGGAGAAACACTTGTGTAAGCCGAAACAAGCGCTGTTTTTTCGTCGTGCTGGTGTTCATGTGGGAAATGCAAACCGATGGATACCACGGATGGATGGTTTTTGCTGCCGAGAGGTAGAGAATGCTAACGAATATTTCGAAATACTGTGCCTGGACACCGAAGTACTGCAAGTGTCTTTTACATACATCCGAGAAACTGAAGAGCATGGCAACATACGCGGAAGCGCCGTGTGGTCTTTACGCGCTACTTGAACGGCAAACCCTTATTTCTACAGGAAATTCCGTCATATCACCTGTCGGCTATTTAAAAGGAGGATATGGGGTGCTCTGAGAAACTACAATAGAAAGTATTCTTCCTGCCTGCGTCGTGCATGCTATTAGGGACGATTTCCCCATCAGTGTGCGGACTTGTAGAAATGTATATATTGAACATGAGACATAGTGAGCATCTTTCATACTGATGTCAGCAAATTTTCATTTCTTGCTTGCTGCAAGTTCTTCTGATTGCTTTTTCTTTGCAGCCACATCATATTACGATTATTAGCTTGTTCCTGGAGGGTTAAGTAACCTGGGGGCATTATACTCATGTCTTGTATATATGAGGAGTAAATAAGATAATTTTCATCAGTGTCACTCAGCTGAACTGTGTTCATAACCCTTTAATATACTTCTTATTGACCAGATTTCCAAATGCCAATTAATATTTGAACCAAGATTGGGATTTAACACTTAATTAACTGTGTTTTACTAAAAGAAGTACTTGTAACTGATTCATTATCATATCACCAACTAACATTCGTAAAGAAGGACTTCAGGGCTGACTTCAAGTACTGCAACCCTTAATCTGGGTTCAACGCTAACCATGCAGCATTGGTGTGGGCAATAATACTGCAAATGGCTAAATAATTTATTGTGTAAGTTATCTATTACTGTAATTGAGATGTACTTTTTCTAAAGTAATTTTGACAGCCCTGCAAATTGAAACTGGCTTCAGTGTACACGACAAACGCATCGTAACATTTAATTGAAATATAATGTAAGAGCACAAGCAACATTTTGTCACATCTCAAACTATAGCCTTTTTTTTCGGGGATTTCGAAAAGAGAGCAGGACTTCTTGCCCTCTGATGTTTTGACATGCTTGACAGAGTTGTAAAACCTGAAACAAAATAAACAGTATAAACAGTTTTGTCTTTCCCTTTTAACAAGAAAGTTATGCAGGGTGTTCAAAATTAAGCTTTCACTAGCACTTTATAAATAGGCGAACAAAAGAAAACTGGTGCCACTTTTTCTGTTCCTTGAGTAAGAAACAGGTGCTACATAATTAGCAGCACCTGTTTCTTACACAAGTAGCGTAAAGTTATCATCCGGTTTCCTGTCACCACTGTGTTTGCGTAGCGCTCATGAAAGCTTAATTTTGAACACCCTGTATTTTACCATTTGTGCACTTTTGTATTCTGTGTTGATGAAAAGATTACAGGAACCTGCAGATCAAACAATGACCTGTCATCTTGATGAAGATGAGAACTTTTCTTCACGTGTGCTAAGTGAGACAAAAGAAATGTACAATGAAGGTTGCACGTAGTTTGTTGGCATGCTAATGTGCTATACCGATATATCGCACCTCAATATAGATGACGGGCAAACACAGTAGACAAGCGTGATGGCTGCAAACTCTCAATTGAAGGTTTATTCAACACAACAAGAAACTGAAAGCGTGAGTAGAAGAAGGCAGTGCCAATGCAATGCATGGAGAACCACATTAATCTCTCAGAAGGCAGCATGATGGGGAGAGCAATCAAGAGAAATGACAGTTGTGTCCGAGATAGAGGGACTCTGCAAATTTAGGACCAATATAATGTGGTAACCTTGCATGGCTCACTGCAGCTGTGACACACTTTGAAAAATTCCAGTAGTGGGGCTTCAAAGACAATTAACTTCTGCTGTTTCACTGGGAATTCAAGTGTAGAGGATGCACCTCTAGAAAATTAATTAGCGTTCCTTAGCCTACCCCAACGGGAAGTATTCCTCTACCCTTCAAAGAATCTAGTAGTTCTCATCGGTTTCTTCTACTGTTGACGTCATACTAATGTTCTGCACCTGTCCAGAGACTCCAAAAATATCACAAAGTCTGCGACATATAAAAGATCTAGTGCTCCCATCTGTGGACTTTGCGTACTTGTTTTCAGCTATTTCTGCCATGTCAACTTGAGTGTCTGGATCACACACACACAAAGCAGTCTTGCGCCACTTCAACACTGGAAGGCCCCTAAAATTAAATTTGTTGATGTTGACAATGTTCACCACGGGACAAGTAGGACAACATAAGTTAAATAGAATACGTCGTCGCTATATTATAATTTATACATGTGTGACACCTGTACATACCTAAGACGTTGGGTTGAACTCGTCACCTCGGTGAAGCAAAATCGCTGGTTACTGAACGGCAGTTTGCTTCGGACGTCTTCGCAATTCGCCTTCTACGGCATCATCGTAGTCATCGGCAGCAAAATGAGCTCAGCACACTCGACACGACCGCTGTAGCCGAGTGCTTCGAACCACATTCGTTTTCGCGGATTGCCCTGAGGAATCTTGTGCTACAACACGCCCGTCGTCGAAGGTGAACGAAGATGATTTTTGCATCCCCGAGCACCAAAACTACAACAGGCGTATGTAGATCTCTCTAATACGTGACACAGCAGCCACAGACATGTCATTCACTTCCATTTTCTGCTTCGCGCGACCAGCATGGCCACCCACGACGTAGACAATAAACGCGATAACACACAGACGGCTTTGCAGATTGCGCGGCGGATCGTAGCTCGTAGCGGCGAAGTAGCTGAATGCTTTATTAATGCTTTATCAATGTAGAAACTATGGAAGTGAGCGTCATTTTTAAAATGGCATTTAGCTGTAAGATAATGTGCGTCAACTTTGTTCTCTACAAAGTTAACTCTCAGGTGGTAAGGGTTGACCAATCCCTGGGAGCCCTGGACCCGAAACCCAAGTTGCTCTTTTTCGCCGTTTGTTGGCAGCCCCGTACATGTTCCGGCAATCTTCAAAATATTTGTACGTAAAAAAAATATGCCAAATTGTGAAGTAATGCTTTCTGTGCGTTATCAAACAACGATGTTGTGCACGATAGTGGGCAAAAATATGGGGGTTATTTTTCACTTTTCGGTCCCTTTAAGTCAGGAGAGCCTGCTATGTATTTCACGTGTTGGGGAGTATATCATAAGACGTTTCCCTGCCACAAGATGAATCTCCATCCTACCGAACTCCCACGACGGCGCGCCTCGACACTCGTCAGCCCCGACTATTTGAAACGGCGGTTGGAGAATGTCGATGGCGATGAGGCAGACGTAGTTGCGCTCGGCTCGTGCTTGTTGGGAAATTGATTTTTGTTATACCCCTCAATCTCCGGGACCGATCATTATAATGGCGTGGAAAAGGTAAAATGTTTTTTTTTTGTCTTTGTTATTGCATACGCGCGATTCTTGATGAGTCGTTTACAATATGGGTAAAAAAGTGCAATGCTATGAGGGTATAAAATAAATAGTATTAGTAATGGCAGCATGAGTGATTTAAATACCATGTCATACGGGCCTTACTCTACATGCGAACGGCACAATTGAACGTAAAAATAAAATACAGTGAAACAATTGGGTGCGCGCTATAGAAACAACGGGTTTCCATTTCCGTAAAGGATGACAATATGTTGAAGGTACAATGTAGAACCAACGCAACTATCTGCTGCGTATAGCTACAGTTGATTCTCTCATGAAAAATCAACGTTTTTCATTACGTTCACAATCAACCATTGACCAGGTACTGCTTGCGACATACTTGTTTGATATCTCCAGCCCCCGTAAGAGCGGGTTACCCAACCAAGTTGCTGTGCTACCGTCGCCTTCGCCTCACTTCCGTTCCCCTGGTGGCGGCGGTGCAGCGCAGCGCCACCAGACAGGAGAGATAGCGATCCGATAGCCGCGCGTCGTCTGCTAGCTCCAAATGCGTTGACGGGGCAGCGCTTTCCTGGGAATGCGGAGTGTGGATGCGTGGACCAATGAATGGTCAGAACAATCGAGAGTGTGTTGATAAGATTATCAACACTTTCTCGATTGTTCCTAAGGTGTTCTTCCGCCATCTACGCTTCCCTGCCCAGGCGAATGAACGCAGTGAATGAGAGTGGAGGGGCACCAACGCGTTACTGAGGTCCCGTGTTCCACAGCGTTTCTTTGCCTCATTTAGTATAAATTAATTATTTATTTTTTAAATCCTGGCCAGCAAGCGAGGATGTTGCTTCACATAACACCAGTAAATAAAATGAGGTAATCCCTCGCTTGTGCCAGCTTCACGGAGCAGCCGTGGTCCCTTGCATTGCTGTGACACCTTAAGTCCTGACGACCCCAGGATCTGCTCAAATGCGGCCTAATCCCGGCGTACTTATGTTTCAAAAACAGTAAACAGGAACAAAAGGAAACAGTTTACAATTCCCATTATACTCCGTATTCCGAGGAAAGCGCTGCCGCGTCGACGCATCTGGAGCTAGCAGACGACGCGCGGTTATCGGATCGCCATCTCTCCCGTCTGGTGGCGCTGCGCCGCACCGCCGCCACCAGGGGAACGGAAGTGAGGCGAAGGCGACGGTAGCACAGCAACCTGATTAGGTAACCCGCTTTTACGGGGGCTGGAGATATCAAACAAGTATGTCGCAAGCAGTACATGAAACAGCATTGGTTCAGCGTTATCATTCTACATTGTTCAACATTAGACACCGTAGATTCTACGTTCCACCAACAGTCGGTGTTGACTGGGTAGTGGCAGGTAAAATTGCAATACTGCGCAACAAGTCTAGGCATGCCAGAGCGCGGGGAAAAGGCGTAACCGCTACTGCTAAACATCCGACAGCATGAAAAAAAAACAGAACCCTTGGGGAAACAGCGCTTGGGGAAAAGGCTTCAGGCGACCAGTTAGGCCTAACCACAGCGTCACCGCATAACACTACGCGGCTAACACAAGACGACAACCACAAAATACTAGGCTCGCAACGCTAAACATGCGTCGACACAGAGAAAAAGCTTGGTATGGTACGGGTCACTGCTAAACAAGTCTAAACATGCGCGTACAGGGAATAAGGCCTATCCGTTACGGCAAACATGCGAGAAAAGGCTTAACACGTGCACGGTAAAACAACACGCAAACATCGAGCATGGTAAATCACTCACCGTTTTCCCTGTGACGATGGTACGTCCGATCCCGACGACAGCCAAGGCTCAACTGAAGCAACGCGGGGACGGCGGATCTACCGACCGCTCGTCCTAACTCCACGAGAGCCAGCGCGCAAGTGACTGAAGCCAGGGGCCCAGGGGCGCGAAGCTGTAGAAATCTATTGTAGCTGAAAACTCACGTGACCTCTGGAGCTGGGCCAATGACTGAGGACTAGCCACCCTATTTTTTCTATTATGTCGCGCGCGGATGACGTAAATGACGTGTCATCCGTTTCTCTCTCATTACTTTCCTCCTCTCTGCTCTGTTCCCGTCTCCCCCCCTCCCTTTTCTTGTTCCTTTTTTTTCTTCCATTCACTGTTTTTTTTTCGCGTTTGTCGGAATGCTGTGGGAGTCAGTGGAATACGACGGAGCCTCGGTTATTTTTGTCACATGGGGTATTTTATTGCGCAACGTCCGGTTATGCAAGCAAGACGTACACAGCATGGCTGCGGCAACGAAAACAACATGACATTAATATTGCTCCGGAATTTGCTTGAAGACGCCTGATAATGTCGGACTGCCTCTTGCAAGGACTGCTACTGAAGACTTGAGCTGCCTGCAAGATGAAAATTAGTATCAGATATACAGCTATGCATGTGAAAGTTGCGATGCAAATAGAAAGAATAAAGATGCTATTAAACGGCGAAAAATAAGAACGGTGGTATGGTTGGGAGAAGCTCGCAGCCATGGGTTGTGATGAGCGACCTTAGTAGAAAAAATACCTTTTATTGCGCTACTTCACAATTATATATTCAGGCCGAATAGCCTGACAAACTTTGCTTTGGAACTACGGACAGAACACCTGCTAAGTCAACGTCGGACGAAACGACCGAAATCACCGAGAATCACACTTACAGTACGGTCATACCGTTATACAGTACGACGTGAGCGGGTATTTAATCGTAACATTTAGATGATATTGCTTCACGAAAAGAAGTCTAGTCTACCATCCTATCTGCAAAGCTACTCTATCTCGGTCACAGCGCATTCCGGTCCCGAATTACGGTAACTGTTAAGCAACTTATTCGCAATACACAAAGCGAATGTGGTCTTGTAAGGCATCAAGCAATGACAAACGACTTACCTGTCGGCAGTCGTTGACCAGGTATCGGGTACGAGGCGTTCGGACGGTCGAATAGTTTCTACACCAAGAAGCAAAGCAGAAATGTTGCGCCGGCGTCTTCCCTGGTAGCTGTGACTGTTCGAGGACATTTACATGATACAGCTTGCGTTTTTCAGCAAGAAAAATCGGAACTCAAAGTCCAACCCAACTGCTGCACAACACGGGCCATCCGCACCGGATGCCGGCGACTCCGTGGACGCCGGTTCCAGCCGGCACAGCCGACGCGCTGTCGCCTGTTTAAGCGCTCGCGAACAAATTTGAAAACGGTCAATCATTGCTCAGAAAACGAGTTCATCCTCATGGGAACCAATCAGTAGTCACTAGCCACCGGATGTCTCCATGACGTTCAATTTATCACGTTTTCTGACGTCCGATGACGCGAAACGCATGAAGCGCCTCACTTTATCCCGCAAAGGGACCGGCGAGTTTCGGGCCCTTGCTGAAGCGTCTCTCTGCATCCGCTCCGCATGCGCGCACTCTCCTAGCGCCCTCTGCGCCCTAGCGCCCTCTGCCTGCCGGCATCGAGGGGTCATCTACTCGCGGGCGGTTTCGCTTTCGCTTTTTCCTTCCAATGCGCGTGCGCGCTCCTAGCGGCAACGGGTTGCTTCTCCATTTCGGTTTCGCTCTCGTTTCTTTGCGCGTGTTTATTTGAAAACGCTGTATAAAGACA
Source organism: Ornithodoros turicata (assembly GCF_037126465.1). Taxonomy (NCBI): domain Eukaryota; kingdom Metazoa; phylum Arthropoda; class Arachnida; order Ixodida; family Argasidae; genus Ornithodoros; species Ornithodoros turicata. Next base: position 167,414 of record NW_026999423.1, read on the forward strand.
GCATGCACTGTGCTCGCACCACCATTCTGATCAATACGTGGAAAACGCCATATGTGGTTTATGCTCCTGCGTTTCTCGACGACGAGGAAAGACAAAAAATGAAGAACTTTGGAAATTTATTGGCGTCGTCGTGGAGGAAGCCTTTCAAGTTCACCGCCTGGAATGGTTGCAAGCACGTCAGAAAATGTGACAGGACAAAATGAAGACATTCGACCGCATCTTAGCGGCGGAGAGGCCGCGAGAGTGGGACACGTCGCGCGCTACGCTCATCGTCGTCGACGATCACATGACCGATTCCGAGTCCTTGAAGGAGGTTATCGATCTTTTCACATCATTCGGGGTTCTCATCACGCCAACAAGTCAATCTTACTCGTTCAAAACATCTTTTTCGACAGTATCCATTTCAGAACTCTATCCTACAACACCAGTTACGTCGTCCTGTGGCGCACCGTGCGCAGCGTGCACCAGATGGAACATTTCGGCCAACAGCTATTTGGCAGAAAAAGATTGGAGTATTTTCTGGACGCATATAAACAAGCGATGCTTATTTACTCGTGGAGCTTCACAACTGCACGCACGAGGATCACAGGTTGCGTAGCAATATCTTTCCGGGAGAACGTCAATATATCTACGCTCCGAAATGAATCTTCGCCGTTACCTAACTTAAAGTGCTCTCCACTCTACCCCCTCCAAGCCGTCGCGACGTCTTGAGACGCTCTTCCTCGTCCGACATGAAACACCTCTCCGAAATTTGTCTCAATGTATTGAACGGAAAGGTGGCTCTGGCTCCAGACATGTTCGCGAGTTTGAAGAAGCACAAACGTTTCTTACGTCGGCTCATCTACAAAAAGATTCAAAAGAATCCGCAACGTTTGAAGCGCTATCTGTCTCAGCAGCGAGGGCAGGGCGTTCTTTCGTCGGTGGTTCCTCTCCTGCTTTAAGCCGTGTTGAATCTTTTATCCAATGTATAAATAATATATATATATATATATATATACTCATGGAACGATGCGGCAGCACCAGAGGACACGTGTTTCGCCGTGTTTGCGGCTCGTCGGCCCTGGGTAGCTGCGCATCGTCCCGAATTGGCAAACCAGGGGTCACTCAGTGAGCGATATACACCTGGGAGGGTGACTGAGCACTCCTCAATGCCACAGTGCAAGCCAGTGAATTATAATGCAGGGAAAAAAGCCATTAAAGGAACAAATAAATGATACTAGACGTGTTTGTAATTCAATTTTACAGATTAACATGGCTTCTATGGCTGCACGCAGAAAAACAGATACTCATGGAACGATGCGGCAGCAACAGAGGACAACGTGTTTCGCCGACACGGCGAAACACGTGTCCTCTGGTTGTGTCCACTCTCCACACGTGTCCTCTGTTTTTCTGCGTGCAGCCATAGAAGCCATGTTAATCTGTAAAATAAATGATACTAGACGTGTTTGTAATTCAATTTTACAGATTAACATGGCTTCTATGGCTGCACGCAGAAAAACAGATACTCATGGAACGATGCGGCAGCAACAGAGGACAACGTGTTTCGCCGACACGGCGAAACGCGTGTCCTCTGGTTGTGTCCACTGTCCACACGTGTCCTCTGTTTTTCTGCGTGCAGCCATAGAAGCCATGTTAATCTGTAAAATAAATGATACTAGACGTGTTTGTAATTAAATTTTACAGATTAACATGGCTTCTATGGCTGCACGCAGAAAAACAGATACTCATGGAACGATGCGGCAGCAACAGAGGACAACGTGTTTCGCCGACACGGCGAAACACGTGTCCTCTGGTTGTGTCCACTGTCCACACGTGTCCTCTGTTTTTCTGCGTGCAGCCATAGAAGCCATGTTAATCTGTAAAATAAATGATACTAGACGTGTTTGTAATTCAATTTTACAGATTAACATGGCTTCTATGGCTGCACGCAGAAAAACAGATACTCATGGAACGATGCGGCAGCAACAGAGGACAACGTGTTTCGCCGACACGGCGAAACACGTGTCCTCTGGTTGTGTCCACTGTCCACACGTGTCCTCTGTTTTTCTGCGTGCAGCCATAGAAGCCATGTTAATCTGTAAAATAAATGATACTAGACGTGTTTGTAATTCAATTTTACAGATTAACATGGCTTCTATGGCTGCACGCAGAAAAACAGATACTCATGGAACGATGCGGCAGCAACAGAGGACAACGTGTTTCGCCGACACGGCGAAACACGTGTCCTCTGGTTGTGTCCACTGTCCACACGTGTCCTCTGTTTTTCTGCGTGCAGCCATAGAAGCCATGTTAATCTGTAAAATAAATGATACTAGACGTGTTTGTAATTCAATTTTACAGATTAACATGGCTTCTATGGCTGCACGCAGAAAAACAGATACTCATGGAACGATGCGGCAGCAACAAAGGACAACGTGTTTCGCCGACACGGCGAAACACGTGTCCTCTGGTTGTGTCCACTGTCCACACGTGTCCTCTGTTTTTCTGCGTGCAGCCATAGAAGCCATGTTAATCTGTAAAATAAATGATACTAGACGTGTTTGTAATTCAATTTTACAGATTAACATGGCTTCTATGGCTGCACGCAGAAAAACAGATACTCATGGAACGATGCGGCAGCAACAGAGGACAACGTGTTTCGCCGACACGGCGAAACACGTGTCCTCTGGTTGTGTCCACTGTCCACACGTGTCCTCTGTTTTTCTGCGTGCAGCCATAGAAGCCATGTTAATCTGTAAAATAAATGATACTAGACGTGTTTGTAATTCAATTTTACAGATTAACATGGCTTCTATGGCTGCACGCAGAAAAACAGATACTCATGGAACGATGCGGCAGCAACAGAGGACAACGTGTTTCGCCGACACGGCGAAACACGTGTCCTCTGTTGCTGCCGCATCGTTCCATGAGTATCTGTTTTTCTGCGTGCAGCCATAGAAGCCATGTTAATCTGTAAAATAAATGATACTAGACGTGTTTGTAATTCAATTTTACAGATTAACTTGGCTTCTATGGCTGCGCGCAGAAAAACAGATACTCATGGAACGATGCGGCAGCAACAGAGGACAACGTGTTTCGCCGACACGGCGAAACACGTGTCCTCTGGTTGTGTCCACTGTCCACACGTGTCCTCTGTTTTTCTGCGTGCAGCCATAGAAGCCATGTTAATCTGTAAAATAAATGATACTAGACGTGTTTGTAATTCAATTTCACAGATTAACATGGCTTCTATGGCTGCACGCAGAAAAAGAGATACTCATGGAACGATGCGGCAGCAACAGAGGACAACGTGTTTCGCCGACACGGCGAAACACGTGTCCTCTGGTTGTGTCCACTGTCCACACGTGTCCTCTGTTTTTCTGCGTGCAGCCATAGAAGCCATGTTAATCTGTAAAATAAATGATACTAGACGTGTTTGTAATTCAATTTTACAGATTAACATGGCTTCTATGGCTGCACGCAGAAAAACAGATACTCATGGAACGATGCGGCAGCACCAGAGGACACGTGTTTCGCCGACACGGCGAAACACGTGTCCTCTGGTTGTGTCCACTGTCCACACGTGTCCTCTGTTTATCTGCGTGCAGCCATAGAAGCCATGTTAATCTGTAAAATAAATGATACTAGACGTGTTTGTAATTCAATTTTACAGATTAACATGGCTTCTATGGCTGCACGCAGAAAAACAGATACTCATGGAACGATGCGGCAGCACCAGAGGACAACGTGTTTCGCCGACACGGCGAAACACGTGTCCTCTGGTTGTGTCCACTGTCCACACGTGTCCTCTGTTTTTCTGCGCGCAGCCATAGAAGCCATGTTAATCTGTAAAATAAATGATACTAGACGTGTTTGTAATTAAATTTTACAGATTAACATGGCTTCTATGGCTGCACGCAGAAAAACAGATACTCATGGAACGATGCGGCAGCACCAGAGGACAACGTGTTTCGCCGACACGGCGAAACACGTGTCCTCTGGTTGTGTCCACTGTCCACACGTGTCCTCTGTTTTTCTGCGTGCAGCCATAGAAGCCATGTTAATCTGTAAAATAAATGATACTAGACGTGTTTGTAATTCAATTTTACAGATTAACATGGCTTCTATGGCTGCACGCAGAAAAACAGATACTCATGGAACGATGCGGCAGCACCAGAGGACAACGTGTTTCGCCGACACGGCGAAACACGTGTCCTCTGGTTGTGTCCACTGTCCACACGTGTCCTCTGTTTTTCTGCGTGCAGCCATAGAAGCCATGTTAATCTGTAAAATAAATGATACTAGACGTGTTTGTAATTAAATTTTACAGATTAACATGGCTTCTATGGCTGCACGCAGAAAAACAGATACTCATGGAACGATGCGGCAGCACCAGAGGACAACGTGTTTCGCCGACACGGCGAAACACGTGTCCTCTGGTTGTGTCCACTGTCCACACGTGTCCTCTGTTTTTCTGCGCGCAGCCATAGAAGCCATGTTAATCTGTAAAATAAATGATACTAGACGTGTTTGTAATTAAATTTTACAGATTAACATGGCTTCTATGGCTGCACGCAGAAAAACAGATACTCATGGAACGATGCGGCAGCACCAGAGGACAACGTGTTTCGCCGACACGGCGAAACACGTGTCCTCTGGTTGTGTCCACTGTCCACACGTGTCCTCTGTTTTTCTGCGTGCAGCCATAGAAGCCATGTTAATCTGTAAAATAAATGATACTAGACGTGTTTGTAATTCAATTTTACAGATTAACATGGCTTCTATGGCTGCACGCAGAAAAACAGATACTCATGGAACGATGCGGCAGCACCAGAGGACAACGTGTTTCGCCGACACGGCGAAACACGTGTCCTCTGGTTGTGTCCACTGTCCACACGTGTCCTCTGTTCTTCTGCGTGCAGCCATAGAAGCCATGTTAATCTGTAAAATAAATGATACTAGACGTGTTTGTAATTCAATTTTACAGATTAACATGGCTTCTATGGCTGCACGCAGAAAAACAGATACTCATGGAACGATGCGGCAGCACCAGAGGACAACGTGTTTCGCCGACACGGCGAAACACGTGTCCTCTGGTTGTGTCCACTGTCCACACGTGTCCTCTGTTCTTCTGCGTGCAGCCATAGAAGCCATGTTAATCTGTAAAATAAATGATACTAGACGTGTTTGTAATTCAATTTTACAGATTAACATGGCTTCTATGGCTGCACGCAGAAAAACAGATACTCATGGAACGATGCGGCAGCACCAGAGGACACGTGTTTCGCCGACACGGCGAAACACGTGTCCTCTGGTTGTGTCCACTGTCCACACGTGTCCTCTGTTTTTCTGCGTGCAGCTATAGAAGCCATGTTAATCTGTAAAATTGAATTACAAACACGTCTAGTATCATTTATTTGTTCCTTTAATAGCTTTTTTCCCTGCATTATAATTCACTGGCTTGCACTGTGGCATTGAGGAGTGCTCAGTCACCCTCCCAGGTGTATATCGCTCGCTGAGTGACCCCTGGTTTGCCAATTCGGGACGATGCGCAGCTACCCAGGGCCGACGAGCCGCAAACACGGCGAAACACGTGTCCTCTGGTGCTGCCGCATCGTTCCATGAGTATCTGTTTCTCTGCGTGCAGCCATAGAAGCCATGTTAATCTGTAAAATTGAATTACAAACACGTCTATTATCATTTATTTGTTCCTTTAATGGCTTTTTTCCCTGCATTATAATTCACTGGCTTGCACTGTGGCATTGAGGAGTGCTCAGTCACCCTCCCAGGTGTATATCGCTCGCTGAGTGACCCCTGGTTTGCCAATTCGGGACGATGCGCAGCTACCCACGGCCGACGAGCCGCAAACACGGCGAAACACGTGTCCTCTGGTGCTGCCGCATCGTTCCATGAGTATCTGTTTCTCTGCGTGCAGCCATAGAAGCCATGTTAATCTGTAAAATTGAATTACAAACACGTCTATTATCATTTATTTGTTCCTTTAATGGCTTTTTTCCCTGCATTATAATTCACTGGCTTGCACTGTGGCATTGAGGAGTGCTCAGTCACCCTCCCAGGTGTATATCGCTCGCTGAGTGACCCCTGGTTTGCCAATTCGGGACGATGCGCAGCTACCCAGGGCCGACGAGCCGCGAACACGGCGAAAACCGTGTCCTCTGGTGCTGCCGCATCGTTCCATGAGTATCTGTTTCTCTGCGTGCAGCCATAGAAGCCATGTTAATCTGTAAAATTGAATTACAAACACGTCTATTATCATTTATTTGTTCCTTTAATGGCTTTTTTCCCTGCATTATGATTCACTGGCTTGCACTGTGGCATTGAGGAGTGCTCAGTCACCCTCCCAGGTGTATATCGCTCGCTGAGTGACCCCTGGTTTGCCAATTCGGGACGATGCGCAGCTACCCAGGGCCGACGAGCCGCAAACACGGCGAAACACGTGTCCTCTGGTGCTGCCGCATCGTTCCATGAGTATCTGTTTCTCTGCGTGCAGCCATAGAAGCCATGTTAATCTGTAAAATTTAATTACAAACACGTCTATTATCATTTATTTGTTCCTTTAATGGCTTTTTTTCCTGCATTATAATTCACTGGCTTGCACTGTGGCATTGAGGAGTGCTCAGTCACCCTCCCAGGTGTATATCGCTCGCTGAGTGACCCCTGGTTTGCCAATTCGGAACGATGCGCAGCTACCCAGGGCCGACGAGCCGCAAACACGGCGAAACACATGTCCTCTGGTGCTGCCGCATCGTTCCATGAGTATCTGTTTCTCTGCGTGCAGCCATAGAAGCCATGTTAATCTGTAAAATTGAATTACAAACACGTCTAGTATCATTTATTTGTTCCTTTAATGGCTTTTTTCCCTGCATTATGATTCACTGGCTTGCACTGTGGCATTGAGGAGTGCTCAGTCACCCTCCCAGGTGTATATCGCTCGCTGAGTGACCCCTGGTTTGCCAATTCGGGACGATGCGCAGCTACCCAGGGCCGACGAGCCGCAAACACGGCGAAACACGTGTCCTCTGGTGCTGCCGCATCGTTCCATGAGTATCTGTTTCTCTGCGTGCAGCCATAGAAGCCATGTTAATCTGTAAAATTTAATTACAAACACGTCTATTATCATTTATTTGTTCCTTTAATGGCTTTTTTTCCTGCATTATAATTCACTGGCTTGCACTGTGGCATTGAGGAGTGCTCAGTCACCCTCCCAGGTGTATATCGCTCGCTGAGTGACCCCTGGTTTGCCAATTCGGAACGATGCGCAGCTACCCAGGGCCGACGAGCCGCAAACACGGCGAAACACATGTCCTCTGGTGCTGCCGCATCGTTCCATGAGTATCTGTTTCTCTGCGTGCAGCCATAGAAGCCATGTTAATCTGTAAAATTGAATTACAAACACGTCTAGTATCATTTATTTGTTCCTTTAATGGCTTTTTTCCCTGCATTATATATATATATACGTCGAAAAGGGAGAAAAAAATTGAGAGAAACACTGTCAAGGAGCCGGTGAAGAGGGAATCACACACGTAACATGAAAAACGGTTAGGAGCAACTAAGATTTATTTGAACAAGAACTTTCGTGTAAGAGACTGCACTTCTTCAGGTTACACAACTAGGTGCGACACAAGTATATATAGCCAAAGAGAACAGATACAATAAAACAGGTTTCCAGAACCAAGTAAACAGAAAACAACCAGACAGTAATACAATGCATCACGTGAACAACCGTCACATAAGAATCAGGAAAGAGAAAGTGTACGGGTAAATGAGACATTCGGAGAATTCGGGTTCAAAAGATTTGGTGGTGAAAAAACGGGAGCACAGGTGGATGTCTAGCCGCGTACGTGGAGAACACAGCTTTTGTTGAACTGCGTGGGAAGGTCCGAGTAACCTTATGGGCTGAAGGGAAAATGGAGCTTAGAATGTTAAGAACGGAAGGTGAATGAAGTAGCTTAGCTGGATGATGGGTTGAACAACTGCAGAGGACCGCCATCAACGTTTAGTCCCCGTGGTTTTAAAGAAGAAAACTTAGAAATGAAGAAGGACTCGCGATGTTTGCGTTTGCCATCGGTGGTGTAGCCAGATTCCAGAATTGCAATAGACAGGTGTGTATCCATGGCGTGCCCGGGAAGATTAAAATGTATAGCAACGGGAGTGGGGCGATTATTGACAATGTCGGATTTATGACCGTAAAACCTCTGACGCATGGTATTGGAGGTTTCACCAATGTACTGAACATTGCATTTCATACGTGTTATTAGATAACAAATGTTAAAGGACTTACAGTGCAAAGATTGTTTAATTTAATTTAAGGTGTAGTTGTTTATGGTACTGGAGACCGAGGTGCAGGTAGAAATAAGATTACAAATTTGGCAGTGTGTGCCATTGCAGGGACCCGAACCAGGTGTTGTAGTACGGCGCAAACGCGAAGAAGTAAGGATATTCCGGATATTCCTTGACCTGCGGAATGTGACAATGAGGGCAGAAGGAAATAGTTCTTTCAATTTTTCGTCACTGTGTAGAATGGTAAAGGGACCGAAAAGTGAAAAATAACCCCCATATTTTTGCCCGCTGTCGTGCACAACATCGTTGTTTGATAAGACACGGAAAGCATTACTTCTCAATTCGGCATATTTTTTACGTATAAATATTTTGAAGATTGCCGGAACATGGACGGTGCTGCCAGCGAACAGGGAAAAAGAGCAACTTGGGTTTCAGGTCCAGGGCTCCCAGGGATTGGTCAACCCTTACCACATGAGAGTTAATTTTGTAGAGAACAAAGCTGACGCACATTATCTTACAGCTAAACACTATTTTAAAAATGACGCTCACTTCCATAGATTTTACGTTAATAAAGCATTCAGCTACTTCGTCGCTACGAGCTGCGATCCACCGCGCCATCTGCAAGGCCGTCTGTGTTATCGCGTTTATTGTTTACGTCGTGGGCGGTCGTGTTGGTCGCGCGAAGAGAAGTGAATGACATGTTCGTGGTTGTTGTGTCAATTATTCGAGAGACCTACATATGCCTGGTGTAGTTTTGGTGTTCGGGGATGCAAAAATCATGTTCGTTCACCATCGGCGGCAGGCGTTTCTACCACAAGATTCAACAGGAGAGTGCGCGAAAACGAATGTGGTTCAAAACACTCGGTTATTAGATGTAGCAGTCGTGTGGTATGTGCTGAGCTCATTTTGCTGCCGATGACTACGAAGATGCCGTAGAAGGCGAATTGCGAAGACGTCCGAAGCACAAAGATGCTCAGTACCCAGTGATTTTTCTTCACCGAGTTGACGAGTTCAACACAACGTCTTAGGTATGTACAGGCGTCACACATGTATAAATTATAATATAGCGATGACGTATTCCATTTAACTTATCTTATCCTACTTGTCCCGTACTCAACATTGTCAACATCAACAAATTTAATTTTAGGGGCCTTCCAGTGTTGAAGTGGCGCAAAACTGCTTCGTATGTGTGATCCAGGCACTCAAGTTGACATGACAGAAATAGCTGAAAGCAAGTATGCAAAGTCCACAGATGGAAGCACTAGATTTGTTACGTGTTGCAGACTTTGTGACATTTTTTGAGTCTTTGGACAGGTGCAGAACATTAGTATGACGTCAACAAGAGGAGAAGAAACCGATGAGAACTACTAGCTTGTTTGAAGGGTACGAGAATACTTCCTGTTGAGAGAGAGTTATGACTTTATGACTAAGGAACGCTAATTAATTTTCTAGAGATGCATCCTCTACACTTGAATACCCAGTGCAACAGCAAACGTTCATTGTCTTTGAAGCCACAAGTACTGGAATTGTTCAATGTGTGTCAGAGCTGCAGTGAGCAATGCAAGGTTACCATATCATATTGGTTCTAAATTTGCAGAGTCCCCCTATCTCGGACGCAACTGTCATTTCTCTTCATTGCTCTTCCGATCCTACCTTCTCAGAGATTAATATGGTTCACCATACACTGCATGGGCAGTGCCTTTCTCTACTCATGCTTTCGGTTTCTTGTTCTGATGAATAAATCTTCACTTGAGTTTGCAGCCATTACGCTGTCTACTGTGTTTGCCCCTCATCTATATTGATGTGCTCTAACGGTATAGCACATCAACATCCCAACAACCTTCCAAACAACCTTGCCTAGTCCTACTTTTGGATGAAAACTACACGATGTAGTAACATTCACATATATAAAGTTTTAGTCGACGGAGATTTGCTGTTTTTGTACAACCTTCATTGTACATTTCTTTTGTCTCACTTAGCATGCCTGAAGAAATGTTCTGATCTTCATCAAGATGACAGGTCATTGTTTGATCTGCAGCATCATTTTTCCTGTAATCTTTTCACCAACAGAGAATACAAAAGTGAACAAATGGTAAAATATAACTAGCTTGTTAAATTCAAAAGGGAAAGACGAAACTGTTTATACTTCTCTTGTTTATTTTGTTGCAGGTTTTACAACTCTATCAAGTACGTCAAAACATCAGAGGGCAGGAAGTCCTACTCTATTTCCTAAATCCCTGGACAATAAAAAAGAAAGATATAGTTTGAATTGTGACAAAATGTTGCTTCTGCTCTTATATTATATTTCAATTCAATGTTACGATGCATTTGTAGTGTACACTGGAGCCAGTTTCAATTTGCAGGGCTGTCAAAAGTACTTTACAAAAGTACATCTCAATTACAGTAACAGAGAACTTATGCAATAAATTATTTAGCCATTTTGGAGTACTATGCACACCAATGGTGCATGGTTAACTTTGAACCCAGATCAAGGGTTAATAATAGTTGAAGTCAGCCCTCAAGTCCTTCTTTACAAATGTTAGTTGGCGACGTGATAATGAATAAGTTACAAGTACTCCGTTTAGCAAAACAGAGTAAATTAAGTGTTAAATCCCAATCTTGGTTCAATTATTAGTTGACATTTGGAAACGTGGTCACTAAGTATACTAAAAGTATACTAAAAAACTATGAACACAGTTCAGCTGAATGACACTGATGAAAATTGTCTTACTTACTCCTCACATATACAAGTGAGACATGAGTATAACCTACAAATACATCTATGCCCACAGGTTACTTAACCCTCCAGAAACAAACTAGTAATTATAATATGCTGTGACAGCAAAGAAAAAGCAATGAGAAAAACTTGCAGCAAACAAGAAATGAAAATATGCTGACAACATTTCTACAGGTCAGCGCACTGATGGGAAAGCATCCCTAATAGCATGCATGACGCAGTGACTTTCATCTTTCATCGCAGATCGAGATCCAGTGGAGTATTTTCTATTGTATTTTCTCGGAGCACCCCATATCCTTGTGAATGGCCGACAGGTGGTATAACGGAATTTCCTGCAGAAATAAGGGTTTTCCGTCCAGTTTGCCGTTCAAGTAGCGCGTAAAGACCACACGGCGCTGCCGTGTACGTTGCCATGCTCTTCGGTTTCTCGGATGTATGTAAAAGACACTTGCAGTACTTCGGTGTCAAGGCACAGTATTTCGAAATATTCGTTAGTTCTGATGCAATCGTCTGTCTGCTTTTCACACGCATTCTCTACCTCTCGGCAGCAAAAACCGTAGTATCCATCCGTAGTATCCGTCGGTTTGCATTTCACACATGAACACCTGCACGACGAAAAAACAGCGCTTGTTTCGGCTTACACAAGTGCTTCTCCCTGATACATGGAAATTTCACAAAGCAGTCCATGTTCACGGCACGGTGAGCTACTGCTGAGGACGAACGTGACTCCGATTAATCTCTGGACGAGGAATCTTCTGCTGCGAAGAACACACTTTCCAGCACGCTAACGCACGAACAACAGTTCTGTGTGAGCGACAGTTCTCGAATGCGGAATTCCAGCGCACTCATGTTCAAGAGGCTCGACATTCTCGACGTAGAAAGCGGTCACAAATGCCCACTGCCATTTTCGTTTTCGCCGGATTAGCGCCCGGAAGTGCGCGTATTACATGCGTCCTCGACAGATGGCGCGGGCTCATGCAATTGTTGACAGAGTGCTCGGTTTCCTACTAGGTACCTGGACATGCAATTATGGAAAATTCGATTACAGAAAAACTACAGCGATTTCAGCGGAGTTCTTTGATATTTGGAGTTTTTAAGGTTCAATCTTTTCGCTGAACATAAGGTTTCGATAGGTTTATATTCACTTTTCGGTCCCTTTAAGAATATCTTCTTTGTAGTGGTATATATTTTATTTTTTATTGTCGTTCGTGTTCCGCGGTCTTCCATACATCTATCGGCACCTGTCTTCAACAAATCAGGGCAGATATCATTAGATCTGGTTGTTGGCTAGGAGCGTGCTATGAGGTGAAGTTCATTTTTAACACGTCTACTTTCTGATGAGTTTGATTTTTTCTTCTGATTTTCTGAATGATAGATTATTCTGTTGTTTTGATTAGGAATATCTTCTTTGTAGTGCTATAGATTTTATTTCCTCTTGTGTTCGTGTCCCATAGTCTTCCAGGGTCTGTGCTGTTCACATTTAATTGCATACAACTATCAGAACTTCCCGCTATTGCACTGATGGTTCTCACGTATAGGAATATTTGACTTTTTATAATACAACTTGTAATTTTGTTTACAATCATATTGATTAAGAATATCTTCTTTGATTAAATGTTGTGACTGTTTCTCGTTTTGATAAGGTGTAGCTATTATTTCCCTACATGTTGGATGATTGGTTCTATATTAATGATATGTGTTGATTCGAATTATTGCATATGTCTGCGCTATTCACTTCAATAGAAATTGATTAATTAAATTTGTGTCATATTGGAATATTAAACTTAGCTTCCATATTGTGCTGGAAATTGCTTACATCTATCACGTTCTCACGTCTCAGACTTTTTATAATAAAACTTGTAATTTTGATTGTAATCATATTGATTAAGAATATTGTGCTACTGCATTCTGATTCATAGAAAACTTGTGTGTATGATTACAGTTAATAAAAAATATTGTGTTTGATCTCTGATACATATTAAATGCTATTGTATCATACCTAAGTATGATAGTATGACAGTATGATGATAAGTATTGATACGTGTATTGTGTTCCTTCTACTTCAGATTTTTGGCTAAGTTTTTCCCATTCACGCAGAGTCATAACATAATTTCTGACACTAATTACTTTAATAAATATATTTTCACTTGTACTTTTGTGTATGGCTATCCTTTGCATGTAAAAAATGACGAAAGTCGGCGGCCCAGGTTAAAAAATGTGAGAGGGTAAACGCGCACGCAGCCCTCCGGCCACGCGCCGCCCACCGGTAAGAGCCTCCACCCGAGCGCCGCCCACCGGTCGTGGGAAAAAATACGCGAAAAACGTCGGCCAAGGCGCAAAAATCATGTCTCTGCATGTTATAATCGCTCGGACAACCCTCCGCACACGCGCCGCGCGGGGAAAAATACGCGCAGGGCTCAGGGCAGGGGTCAGGGGTCCAGGTTGCTGAGTGGACCCCAAGTTAACAGGACACCCCCTATTACTACTTTTATGAAACAGAGAAACGCTAGAAAAAATCGCGTCGGGACTGTAATGACTGTAATGATAAATGATTCCATTAGTGTCACGCTTCTTGATGGTCTTCATTCGTGTCTCTCCTCTTGATGATCTTCACGCGTGATCTTCATTAGTGTCACGCTGGATGTTCGATGATAGTTGCAGAGAATGAATCGCGCGGCTCGGTTCTGCACTTGCTCTAATGCGTTAATCAGGGTACGATTACTAGGGCTCCATACAGCTGATGCGTACTCAAGATGGGGTCTAATCAGCGATTTGTACAAGTTTAGTTTAAGGTTACTAGGGACACGAGAGAAGTTACGTTTAAGGTATCCGAACGTACGATTGGCCTTATTTATAATGTAGCTAACATGTGGTTTCCATAAGAGGTTTGTAGACAGGATTACACCTAAATACTTATAAGAAGATACCTGCTCAAGTGGCACGTTATCAATGCAGTATGACTCTGCTGGCGACAGTTTACGGGTTATTCTCGTGTGTTTACATTTTGCGATATTTAATTCCATTGGCCATTTCTGACACCATAGTGAGATCGCTGTTAAGTCGACCTGAAGCTGTTCAGTGTCATCGGTTGTTTTGATTTCGCGATACACAACACAGTCGTCGGCTTACAATCTGAGGGACGATTTGACAACGCCAGGTAGATCCTTAATATAGTTTAGGAATAACAATAAAGGACCAAGTACAGAACCCTGCGGCACGCCAGAGGTAACCGGAAGGCAAGATGAATCATGATCATTGATAGATACAAATTAAACGCGGCAGGAAAGAAACTGTTCAATCCATACTAAGTTGCAGTGGGTCCCTGGCCATTGCGGTGTCCCCGGAAATGAGGCTGCGGATGCGGCTGCCAGGCGTGCCCATCTAGCGCGTGGCGTTCGCACGCACCCCGTCTACTTCACAAGAGGGGATGCAAAGAGCACGATAAACGCAGTAGTGAAACGTCTGAGCGGGGAACACTGGCGTCGATGCGTCCCAGTTAACTCACTGCTGCACAAAGTGGATCCAGACCTGCAGTTTTTAATGCCCCCAGCGCTCCCCCGGGCCGTTACCTCCATCATTCACCGGCTACGTCTCAATGTGCCATATACCGGCCGCCTCCTCTTTAAACTTGGGAAGGTTTCCACACCGAATTGTTCCGAGTGCGGGGTATTGGAGGACACACAGCATGTTATAGAAGCCTGCCCTCGATACAGAGAGCCTCGTCTTTCCCTTGAGGCGGCACTAGCCCGCCTCGACAATCGCCCTTTCTCCGTTGTGAAGGTTCTAGGCTGCTGGCCCGCCCAACACCAGGTGCCGGCATTGCGCGCTCTTGTGGACTTTCTTATCGCTTCGGACTTGCTGGACACTCTGTGAAAACTTCGGTGACATTGTGTTCGCACTATATCTGACATTGTGCAGTGAGTGATTCTCGGCGTCGAACGTCTCCCCTTTCCTTTCCCCCGTCTTCCTTTATGCTTTATCCTGCTTGGTTGTTTGTTTGTTTGTCCTATTTTTCGTAGCTGACCTTTTTCTTTCTTTTTGTTTACCAACAAACGCGTTTTGGAGTAGCCAGTTCTGACTGGGTCGGGACTAACCTCTCCATATTTTTCCTTCTTTTCCAATCCAATCCAATCCAAGATTTTCTTATCGATGCTAAGTTTGCTTAGTTTGTACAGGAGCAGAGAATGAGAAAGAAACCTTATCAAATGCTTTAGCGAAATCTAAAAAGACACAATCTACCTGGGAGCTGTCGTCAAAGGTAAGGGCAAGGTCATGAGTCAGTGAAACTAGTTGCGTAGCACATGAAAAAAAAATTTACGAAATCCATGCTGGTGAGGCCAAAAAATGAGTGAAAATCCATGTGATTGATTAAGTGTGAAAATATTACATGTTCGAGAATTTTACATGGCGCACTGGTCAACGATATAGGCCTGTAACTCAAGGGTGAACTTCTATCTCCGGATTTGTACAGTCGTAATGAGCCTGAACCTTCTACAGTAATAATGAGATATGTAAGAAACGGATGGAAACGATACTTTGTACAAATTGTTTCCGAAACCCTTCGAAAGGAAATCGATGTCGTTAATCTTTCAATAACATTCACCGTGTGAGCGAAGACTTCCCGGATGCGCTTGCCTAGTCCGCGCGTTGTACTACATGCTCATAAAGCGAACAAATCTTCTGTGGAAAATAAATGTAATGAAGGATCGCTAAACGTGATCGAAATACTTCAATTGAATGCGTTCGAGAGAAAGTAACAATATTTACGCGTTATTATTAATGAAGAAATCATTGACAGGAGTGTTTCTTATTGAGACGAGTTAACCATGCATTCTGAACCTTGTGTTGAGGCAAGCACGCAGCCTTCTTGAGATGAGATAACTTTTGATTGTTTTTGACGTGTTGATCTTGAGGAAATTAGAAGTACACCAAGAAATAACACTGTAAACATCCTCCTGAAGCAGTAAGCAATCAGAAGGCGAGGTTATGCTTCTCATTATATTGAAGTCATCAGCATACTGTAGCATGGTGGAATGTTTAACACAGGATACAAGATCATTAATAAAAATGGGGAAGAGACTGACATGAATGATACAAGAATGGTGACTGTTGATCTCCCAGGCATAAAGCCATGCTGATTGTCTGCAATTTTGCGCTTAAAGAACGAGGATAGATTAATAGAAATAATGTGTTGAAAGACTTTGGAGCAGGCGCATAAAATACTTACAGGTCTATAATTATTACGTAACAATGTTGTGGCTGCCCGATTTATGGACAGGAATCATCCGGGAAGATTTCCGCGGTCGTGAAAAAGTATTTCGTTTAAGAGAAAGGTTGAATATGAATACAAGCACACGCGAAAGGATGTCACGATAAACTTTAAGGAAAATAGCAGCGATACCGTCTGGTCAGGGACACCATATGTTGATGGTGAACTAATACTCCAAGCAAGTCGTCCCTTGAGCGTTGTTTGTATGCGCGAAATAAAGTTAAAATCCTGGCGGGTTGGTGATTCATATTAAAAGCGATGAAAACCCCCCAGCACGAGGGTACAAGAAAAAGGACGAATTACAGAGGAACACAGCACTGTCCCAAGCAGCACAATGTACTGACAGCTGGATTCATGAACGAGCCTCGACTCGAGCTGCTCCTCGAGGCCGGTTCTGCGTTTCATAAATCTAACCCTCGACACGAAACGCTCCTACAATGGGGAATTCCCCAGCGCATTCCTCGAAAGTCTCGAGGTAGCATCGGTGCTACCTTGAGAACGCTCCTCAACTCGAGTTTGGCTGGTGTCATGGCGGAAGACAGGTTATCGTTCGCTGCTTTCATCGACTGCGTTTTGTGCCACGGTGGCCTTATAACTGCACTCTTAGAAATGAACTTCACCGCATAGCACGCTAATAGCCAACCACCATCTCGAATGATATTGTTATCTGCCACGATTTGTTGAAAACGGGAGGCGTACGCCTTTTTTGTGACACTTATGCTGTTCATAATTGTCACAAAAAGGCGTCCGCCCCCCATTTTCAACAAATGAGGGCAGATAACGATATCATTCGAGATGATAGTCGGTTAGGAGCGTGCTATGCAGTGAAGTTCATTTCTAAGAGTGTGTGCTACAGCTGCCCGTCATCATGTGATTTTATGGCGTTAGGAGTTTTCAGGCTGTCGCGGGAGACCTTGTGAACGTGTGTCAGACCCCATACAGTGTGCCGCATTAATTGTGGACAAAAAATTACGCAGTTCCTCGCCAGCACACTTTCCAAGACAAGGTGCTTCCTTCTACCACTCGTGTTTTATTTTTTTTTAAATCGTGAAAGCTTAATTTTGAACACCCTGTATACATCTGAAACAGAAGGTATAAAAGAGGTATAAGAGCTCACTATTATAACTTATCTATACATTTTTCTCTCTCACAGTGCAGTTCCCAGCTTAGGTTCCAGTATACATTTGAGATACGCGCTTCTTTGAAGTGTCATCGATGGCTTCAAAATGACGTGCGAGCCGACCGACGTCAATTTCTCCTGCACGTCGGTGTAACGCCACTGACGTTATAGGTATTTTTCGATGTTTATTCGGATGTTTAATTAGAACCATACGAAAACAATAGGCATTTGCCCAGTAATCCGGGCTCTACTCATATAGCGGTGACGCTGGCCGTGCGGTTGTAATTACCGAATATGAATCGGGCTGTCCTGTTTTGTACTGTTTCTGCTGAGTTTCTGCGAAGATTGTGCTTGATAAGTACGAACACACGGAAGCTGCGTATGCCACATCTGTTACTCTTATTCTGCTCATACCTACGCGAAAATAGGCACTAACGCTGGCATTTAAAGGCACTATATGAAAACGGTATAGGAGGTTCCCCAGCACCCAATTGGTGCTCCAGTATTGAGAAGGCACTATTAGAACCACAAAGGCATTTGCCTAGGAATCAGGGCTCTAATAATGAGTCTCGTAGGAAACGGATGCAGCGGCACAAATTGTTTCCGAAGCCCTTCGAAAGGAAATCGATGTCGTTAATCTTTCAATAACATTCACCGTTGGCGAGGACTTCCCGGATGCGTTTGCCTAGTCCGCGCGTTGCACTACAGGCTCATAAAACGAACAAATCTTCAATCGAAAATAAATGTAATGAAGGATCGCTAAACGTGATCGAAATACTTCAATTGAATGCGTTCGAGAGAAAGTAACAATATTTACGCGTTATTATTAATGAAGAAATAATTGACACGAGTTAACCATGCGTTGTGAGCCTTGTGTTGAGGCGAACGCACAGCCTTCTTGAGAAATAACCTCGTTACCTTTATGTCCTGCAGACGGCGGGACAATGGATTAGAAATTAGAAATAAAATGCATCAACAACCAATGACGAGATTCTAAGCGTAGAAAATCCAACGAAACGGTAAGGGAATGTTGAAGAAAGCACCTCAGTATATTTTGAACAGAAGATCATTCTCTGTTGGAACAGTTTATCGACGTCCACTTCCCTTGACATTAGAGTTTAATTTTTGAACATCGGACAATGTTCTGAGGTGAGAAAGAATAGTGCCGTTACTTTTAACAGGTCTTTGAGAATACGCAACAGGTATACGGGTGTCTCAGTTAAATCCCCGGGCTAAATAATTCGCGAACCGGTGCACCAATCGAATAACTTTCTTTTTTACAAGTATCTGTCCAATACTGCCTACAAGATGCGCACCGCGTGAATGAGCGGGAGGTGCTCATTATTTAAATGAAAATTCAAATGACTTTCGTGAAAAAAGTTAACTTCTAAAGCAGGGTGCCGTCGGCATTAAAATGGGTACCTTCTGGGACCTTCAGTAGATACCTTTTAGAGAAAAATCTGCCACCGAAGCGGGTCATTTGTTGAAGTAATTAATTGATTTCGGTTTACATATTTTTGTCGCGGCTGGTCGCGGTGAAGCGCAAAAGGACGCTCTTTCACTTCCATGTCCACCAATGAATTACGTCCTTACACCAATGAATTACACCAATGAATTACGTCCTTTTGCGCTTCACCGCGACCAGCCGCGACAAAAATATGTAAACCAAAACCAATTAATTACTGCAACAAATGACCCACTTCGGTTACAGATTTTTCTCTAAAAGGTGTCCACTGAAGGTCCCAGAAGGGGTAGTACCCATTTTAATGCCGACGGCGCCCTGCAGAAGTTAGCTTTTTTCACGAAACTCATTAGAATTTTTTTTAATAATGATTTAATTTTTTTTCATCATTTTCGTTCCATATTTTATATTTCAAATTTTCATTTTTATTTAAATAATGAGCGCCTCCCGCTCATTCACGCGGTGCCCATCTTGTAGGCAGTATTGGACAGATACTTGTAAAAAAGAAAGTTATTCGATTGGTGCACCGGTTCGCGAATTTAGCCCGGGGAATTTAGCCCGGGGATTTAACATAATGCGAATTCTTTATGTCGTGGATATTAAAAGTTAGGAATATTTTCCCAACGAAATTGACTTAAAACTCGAAGAAAGGGTCGCCCCCTATGTTTGTTGAGTTTCAATAAATGATGATACATCAGACCTTGCACGACAATATTGAACTTCTGTTCATTCGACATCTTTGCAGAGACTGGTAGAATAAAATAATTGCGTTGCCATGGTAGTGGAACATATCATGTGATAAGATTTTATGTACTTTCCATCTCAGATATGTGTAATTTCAACAAATCTGTAATGAACCGTACGATATAGACCGCTTGTACATGATAATTTGCTCTGACTGCTTTCTTGATGTACGCAATGCCCATTGCAATGATTACAATTACAGCTGGTCTAGTGTATTTCAATTCTTCGTTAGCAAATCTCAAAAACTCCGCCATCAATCCCAGTGGCCCTTCCGACGTTGATGTGGAGATATTTTTATAAGTATTGGAGATTCGACATATAAATTCTTGCACCTTCAGTTCTGTAGTTTGTACCATATCTCCGAATACGACCATGTCTAGGACGTATTGAAATGCAGCGATAATGAAATCGTTTCGCGGCTCCTCCTTTTCGAAGCAGTTTTTTATCACATCTTCCCATGACTTTTGGTATCGAGTACAAAATCTGTCCAACCTTTCAATGTAGAACAATTGTCTCTTCTGTTTTTCAAGTGCACGTCTACACTTCATTAAAAGCATATCTATGTTTATTTTATTGATTAAAATTGTATTATCTGGTTTAGAATGCCATAATCTCCACCTGTCGTGAGAATCATTGTTTTGATTTTGTTTCAAGTATTCACTCGTCTGATATTCTATGAGTTGTGAACTTACTGCCTGAAATAATTATTGCCTTGCGTTTGTTTCAATTGTTCACTCGATTTACATAAGTAAGTATCACTAAGATGGGAATGCCTCATATCTCTGAGTTGCATTTCACATTTGATATTTCTGTGTGGTTCATTAGAAATTTCTGTTGCAAGATATTACAAAAAAGTTAATGTAATTAAATTTGTTTCTCGTTTTTGATTGAGTATCGTTGCTACCAATTAATAATTTGGACTTTCTCTACATCTTCAATAACAATATCGCATCTCTACAAACTTAGCCGACTTGTCAACCACTTTGACGAAAGATTTCCGTTTCAGGGAAAGGATGCGAAAAGATAGTGACCCCCGCGAGTGATATCGACATCTATTTGCGCTGCACAACAAAATATATCGCCTTTGAACTCTCTTATCTGACCTCTAGAGCGCACTGTTTGCTGGACGAAGTAATATAGCCCATAACCCTTTGAGTGATAAAGCATGCGCGGTTCTATGGTCACATAGATAGAGACATAAAGTCTCCCGGCTTTGAGGAAAATAGTGAAAACCGTGCATATTTCCTATGTCTTGGATACCTCCATCAAGGTTCGTAGTGTTTGTTAGAATGAAAATTGTATATTGATCGATTTTATGATGGTTCAATGATAGATTATTTTCCTTTGTTGATGTTTACGTGTCGCCGCGTGTTCCTCTGTTCTTCAGCGTTAAGTCTGTGCTATTTCGCCTTTTGATAGACTGATTAGCTATTATTTTTCTATGTGTTGGATGGTGCGCAGGGTTGGCTCTCTATTAATTGTAGCTGTTGATTGTGTTGTTTCTCATTATTTCCTCACGTCTATGTTGTTTACTTAATAAGAAATTAAAAGTTGAGTAATGTTGGAATATGAAGCTGAGGTTCCCTATTGCGCTCGAAATGTTATGACAGATATTCACGCTATTGCAATGATGGTTCTCACGTCTCAGACTTTTTATAATATAATTTGTAATTTGATTGTAATCGTATTGATTAAGAATATCTTCTTTGTAGTGGTATAGATTTTATTTCCTCTTGTGTTCTTGTCGTTCGTGTTCTGTTTGTTGGCTATTAGCGTGCTATGTGGTGAAGTTCATTTTTAACATGTCTATTTTCTGATGAGTTTGATTTTTTCTTCTGATTGTCTGAATGATAGATTACTCTGTTCTTTTGATTAGGAATATCTTCTTTGTAGTGGTATAGATTTTATTTCCTCTTGTGTTCATGTCGTTCTTTGTTCTGTTTGTTGGCTAGAAGCGTGCTATGTGGTGAAGTTCATTTTTAACATGTCTATTTCCTGATGAGTTTGATTTTTTCTTCTGATTTTCTAAATGATAGATTACTCTGTTGTTTTGATTAGGAATATCTTCTTTGTAGTGGTATAGATTTTATTTCCTCTTGTGTTCGTGTCGTTCTTTGTTCTGTTTGTTGGCTAGGAGCGTGCTATGTGGTGAAGTTCATTTTTAACATGTCTATTTTCTGATGAGTTTGATTTTTTCTTCTGATTTTCTGAATGATAGGTTACTCTGTTGTTTCATTAGGAATATCTTCTTTGTTGTGGTATAGAGTTTATTTCCTCTTGTGTTCGTGTCGTTCTTGTCGTTCGTGTTCCGTGGTCTTCCATACATCTATTGGCAGCTGTCTTCAACAAATCAGGGTAGATATCATCAGATCTGGTTGTTGGCTAGGAGCGTGCTATGTGGTGAAGTTCCTTTTTAATATGTCTATTTTCTGATGAGTTTGACTTTTTCTTCTTCTGATTTTCTGAATGATAGATTACTGTGTTGTTTTGATTAATCAATGTAATGGTATAGATTTTATTTCCTCTTATATTCGTGTCCCATAGTCTTCCAGGGTCTCTGCTGTTCAGAATTACAGTCGACCCCCGTTTATCCGGACTTCATTTATCCGGATCCCGCGGTATCCGGACAAAAGGCACGGGAACGGATTTTCCTCCATGTATTTTGTTCTCGTTTATCCGGACTTCAGCTTCCGGACTCGGACAAGAATTCCAGGGAACGGAAGTGGAAAATTCTTGTAATCCAGCTTCAGTTATCCGGACTACAGTGAGTAAGAGGAGACGCTGACCCCGCTTCGTCACCCTTTTCGCTGTGTTGGGGTTATGCCGGTCACACGTCAGGGACCTACATTCCTCCGTAGGGGAGACAACTGTGCACGATGACCCCCTTTTCTATTTGTGGGCGTTGGGTCACGTTGACCAGTCGAGTCATTTAGAAATATCTCAAGCAACTGTCCGGTTCTAGAGGGGAAAATTCCAACCCGAGGGCCTGCTGCTTACGGCCCGTTGGCCGATGAAGACATTCCCCTAGCTGAGCTGCGATCCATGATGCAGAGGCTCACTGCGACTGCCGTACATGATGCTGCGGTTTCTGACTACATTGACGTTGATAAGGATGATGACGCGTGTGCAGCTATGACTGATGACGGTGCGATTGCTGCTGTTGCCTCCGATGATGTGCAGCAAGCCGGTGCCGATGACGCCAGTGAGAAACAAGGCTCCGACATTGACACCTTGCGTCCGCACTGAGATTCTTCGAGCAGCGCAACAGCGTGGCTGAACTCTATGCAATTAGCAAAAGTTTGCAGGAATCGACTGCCTACACTACTATGTAACAGCTGTCATTGACGAGATTTCTGTGTTTTAATTAAACCTTGCTCTGTAGGACGTTTCCATTCGTTCGTTTCACTTATCCGGATGCCCCGGTATCCGGACGATTTCGCCGGGAACGGCACCGTCCGGATAAACGGGGGTCGACTGTAATTACATACAACTATCAGAACTTTCGTTTATAATCATACTGATTAAGATTGCTTAAATGTGGTGATCGTTTTGATATGGTGTAGCCATTATTTCCCTACATGTTGGATGATTTGTTCTGTATTAATGCTATGTGTTGAATCGAATTATTGCCTTATGTCTGCGCTATTCACTTCAATAAAAATTGATTAATTAAATTTGTGTCATATTGGAATATTAAACTTAGCTTCCATTTGTGATACCTATTCAATGCTATTGTATCAGATTTTTGGTTAAGTTTTTCCCATTCACGCAGAGTCATAACATAATTCCTGACACTAATAATTTC
This sequence comes from Ornithodoros turicata, assembly GCF_037126465.1. Classification (NCBI taxonomy): domain Eukaryota; kingdom Metazoa; phylum Arthropoda; class Arachnida; order Ixodida; family Argasidae; genus Ornithodoros; species Ornithodoros turicata. The sequence goes on from NW_026999423.1 coordinate 190,831, forward strand.
GATAAATACATTTTTATTTGTACTTTTGTGTACGGCTATCCTTTGCATGTAAACAGCCTACTGCACACATGTTGTAGCTGAAAAAAAAAATACGATTCAAGACGGCTCAGGCTGAAAAATGAGGAAAGTCGGCGGCCCAGGCTGAAGGGTAAACGCGCACGCAGCCGTCCGGCCACGCGCCGCCCACAACAGCAGCCCTCCACTCGAGCACCGCCCACCTATTGTACCGAAAAAAAAAATTGTGAAGTCGGCCCAGGTGGAAAGGTAAGCGCGCACGCAGCCCTCCTGTCACGCTCCGCCCACCACAGCAGCCCTCCACCCGAGCACCGCCCCTGTTACAGGTGGTGAAGGTTTTTCGGCTGGGTTTTTCTCCTTCACCTGATTGGCATCACAATTCCCAGCACTATTGGCAACTTGATTGGCATTACAATTGGCATTAATAAATATATTTTGACTTGTACTGTTTGTGTATGACCCTTCTTTGCACGTCTCTGCATGTAAACCGCTCACCTGTTGTATCGGAAAAATATGTGAAGTCGGCCAACGAAGTCTGCCCAGGCTGAAAAATACGCTACGACGAGCGCACCCGCAGCCCTCCCCCGCCGATAAGCGCGCGGACAACCCTCCGCACACGCGCCGTGCGGGGAAAAATACGCGCAGGGACGTGTCGCGCGGGGAAAAATACGCACGGGGCTCAGGGCAGGGGTCAGGGGTCCAGGTTGCTGAGTGGGCCCCCTGTAATTTCTAACCGTCCCTTTATTACTGTTTTCCAAAGTCAGACCAATATCCCTCCTGCAACGTGCCACGTGACTTACAAGGTACCCTCATGATCTGCCATCGTTAGAGATGAGACGTGACGTCACAAGTATGGCGGAAAGCGTCTTGTCTCAAATTGCATATAAGGCCATGTCCATGCTTTGTAATTGCATACTTCACTTGACGTTCCAAAGTGCATGTATAGTACGAAGCATGTTCGAAACGATGATTATGGAGAGCCGATGTCTACTGTTAGAGTGGAATAATACCAAAGCCACCTCCCGTGGCATAGTGGTTAGGATTATCACTTTGCTACGTCGAGACTGGGGCGTGACACGGGTTCGAATCTTGTCATCGGCTGTGCTGTCTGAGGTTCTCCCTCGGTTTTCCTAAGACTTTCCAGACGAATTGCCCCCACAGTTCCCCCAGAAGTCGGCCCAGGTCGCACATTAACCCTCCTGTCCCCAACTCCTTCCTGCTGTCCTCTCTCCACGTCTTTACGCCGGTCATAGCCACAGTCGCTTCGTGGCGCTCACACAGAATTCAAATAAAAAATGTATGAAAGATAATAACAACTGCGCTAAGTATTCCGGCAACAAAAGACATTCATAAGGTCATGCTCATCAACGGTAAAAGATCTCATAAACTGTCCATAATCTTTTAAATGCCTCTCTCCCATATCTGTAATATTCTTGAGCTTTAATTCCTCCTAAAACAACCGCTCATAACCATCGTGTTGGTAGACACACCCTTCATGGAGGACATTACGTTTATATTTTTCACGAATGGCCGTTAGAATTGTAATATCATACACTTGACAAACTGCACACATATGAAAATGTGTACTATAATACGCAATAATTAAGCTAGAAGGGAAAATGATTATATATTACGATATCTTATCCCATATGTGAGCAACACTTACACACAGTCACTGCACGGTGACGGTGAAAGAGACGCGGTTCGAGAGGGTACTTCACGTGATGCCTTCATGGGTTCTTATCGTCTTATCAGTTGTTTTTGCACCTGCGGGCCAGCCAAGGTGACGTTTCCTAGCGAGGACATCATTAAACTTACACTTTATATAACGAACTATGTAAAAAAGACGACGAGAATACTTCCAAATAAAAACAATCGAAAAAATCGGTGGTGTCATTACTACAAAAGTCTATTCCTTGATGTGACACCCAAAAAAGTATAATTCATGAGCGGCATCAGAAATACATTGAGTACTTACATCGGAAAGATACAAGGTCCACTTACTTACCTCACTTCCATTGGAGTTTACTTAGTTCAGGACCTCGGAGAAGATCGTCATGCAGTGTGCGAATGTAGAACTATCACCACTATCTTATCTACCTGTACAGCCGGCTTTGGCAAAGTTGCGGGTTTTCTAGTTGCGTAGCAATGGTCATTTCTGGGAAGTCCTCCTACGATGATATCATGCTGTCCAATGTCACGTGGTAGAGGTGTGCCCCGTGGGCATTTTTACCGGCGGCGGCGTAGAGCACGTTGAAGGACCGGCGGCGTCAGCGGCGTCAATCGCGTGGGCTGTCAACATGGAGGAAGCAAACACAGGAGCGGCCCTTCCAACTTTTTGCCATTGAGACGGGCGTGCCAGCTTCGCACTGAATTCTGGGATGCTCCTGTCTACCATGTGACCGCTCACGTGACCCCAAGAGCATGCGCAGGCCAGCTGCCAAAGCAGACGACGGGAGTCGTGATTGTCTTGCGGTTCAGATATCTGCATTGTGATGAACGCCGCGCGTCCAGTTTTATTTGTGTGTGTTCGGAAGTTTGCTCGGTTTACCCTTCTACTGCAATACCGGTCACGGTCAGCAGGACAAGCACGTAGGACCAGAAACATCATTCGTGGCAGCGACCTTTGTGTGAAGATGTGGCCACGTTTTGTGTGTTTGTTGCTTTAGTGGTAAAGCATGCGAGTAGTCAAACTGGTACAACAATGGAGGAAATCAAATGAATCTTAAGCTGTAGCACAGCGTCCGTTTGTAAGGGAACGATTCAAGATGACTCTCACAGACAAGAGTACGAAACAACCGATCCAGTACGTACTTACCAATGAAATGTTATTCCCGTGACACAGCTGATTTCTGTTGAACGGCAGCCGCAACCGCGGTAGGAACACGTTAGCAAAACGTTGTTTCCGCAATGGTGCTCACATTTTAAGAGTAAATGTCTTTGGAAAGGCATAAAAGCACAGAAAGGAGCACGAGCAACAAAGCGTTGCTAAATCGAAACTTTAGAGAGGATCACGTGGTGGACAGGAAGTAATGGCGGTTTTGACAGGAGCGACCGCCAGAGGGGTCCCACGGAAATCTGTTCGAAACGACCGCTCCTGTGTTTCCTTCCTCCATGCCTGAGGAGGACTGCCCCTGGCTTCAGTCACTTGCGCGCTGGCTCTCGTGGAGTTAGGACGAGCGGTCGGTCGATCCGCCGTCCCCGCGTTGCTTCAGCTGAGCCTTGGCTGTCGTCGGGATCGGACGTACCATCGTCACAGGGAAAACGGTGAGTGATTTTCCATGCTCGATGTTTGCGTGTTGTTTTGCCGTGCACGTGTTAAGCCTTTTCTCGCATGTTTGCCGTAACGGATAGACCTTATTCCCTGTACGCGCATGTTTAGACTTGTTTAGCAGTGACCCGTACCATACCAAGCTTTTTCTCTGTGTTGACGCATGTTTAGCGTTGCGAGCCTAGTATTTTGTGGTTGTCGTCTTGTGTTAGCCGCGTAGTGTTATGCGGTGACGCTGTGGTTAGGCCTAACTGGTCGCCTGAAGCCTTTTCCCCAATGGGTTGTTTTTTTTTCATGCTGTCGGATGTTTAGCAGTAGCGGTTACGCCTTTTCCCCGTCCTCTGGCATGCCTAGACTTGTTGCACAGTATTGCAATTTTACCTGCCACTACCCAGTCAACACCGACTGTTGGTGGAACGTAGAATCTACGGTGTCTAATGTTGAACAATGTAGAATGATAACGGTGAACCAATGCTGTTCCATGTACCTGGTCAATGGTTGATTGTGAACGTAATGAAAAACATTGATTTTTCATGAGAGAATCAATTGTAGCTATACGCAGCAGATAGTTGCGTTGGTTCTACATTGTACCTTCAACATATTGTCATCCTTTACGGAAATGGAAACCCGTTGTTTCTATAGCGCGCACCCAATTGTTTCACTGTATTTTATTTTTACGTTCAATTGTGCCGTTCGCATGTAGAGTAAGGCCCGTATGACATGGTATTTAAATCACTCATGCTGCCATTACTAATAATATTTATTTTATACCCTCATAGCATTACACTTTTTTACCCATATTGTAAACGACTCATCAAGAATCGCGCGTATGCCCAATAACAAAGACAAAAAAAAAACATTTTACCTTTTCCACGCCATTATAATGATCGGTCCCGGAGGTTGAGGGGTATAACAAGAAATCAATTTCCCAACAAGCACGAGCCGAGCGCAACTACATCTGCCTCATCGCCATCGACATTCTCCAACCGCCGTTTCAAATAGTCGGGGCTGACGAGTGTCGAGGCGCGCCGTCGTGGGAGTTCGGTAGGATGGATATTCATTTTGTGGCAGGGAAAGGTCTTACACTGTTAGAAAAAAAGGTATTAATAAGGTATAATAATGTGCTCTTATACTTCTTTTATACCTTCTGCTTCAGATATATACCTTTGGAGGGTATAGAAGAGGTACAAATTTCTTATTTATACCTCCAGCCCTTCTCATGGGTATGAAAGAGGTATAAAGGAGGGCTAACGTACCAGATTTATACCTCATCACCAGGCGTTCATATCCAGTACCAGCAATAGATCACCAGGCTATGCCTTTCACGGATACGATGAGGCTGCTTATACCTCCTGTTTCTTTATACCTTTACTTCCACAACGTCCTGCATCACATCATCATTATTTTTTCTTGAGACGATATCAGCTAAATTAAACGTATATATTTAACTAAGACACACACACATCAGTACAGTACTATCTAAATCCACATGGTTAGGTTATGGCTGCATAAAATCTTCATTGCTGGAATGATGTTGAATCTAGATGTCCTCACCCTTAGGGTTGCGTACCAGACGAAAGCTGCTCCACAGTTTGTCAAGTCGCCACCAGTATATCAGTATATGTTGCTCTGTAAATGTCTATCTCGCGATACATCGTGATACACACTTGATGACTGCGCAGAGCGATCTTGCTCCTTGAAAATTTTCGTTAGATTTCAACTCCACATTTTTTTTATTAGATGCGGAGTGATGTGCACGAGGTTTTCGTCCTACTTCACAACCATGTGCGTTTGCGTGTGTTTCGAGTACGTGTGTGTGTGTATGTCAAAAACTTTTCTTTCCTCCAAATGTTATTTTTCTAGTTCCCTCCTCTAGAAATACCTATGCCTAGGTGTGATGTGACACCATGATGGTACTCGTGCAGACCCTCACTGGGGTATAGAGCTGTACCCCTAAAGGTATGGCATATAGCCCTTTGTTGAGGACTATTTTTTATACCTGTAAGCGGGGTATAAAATAATACCTAAGAAGGGCAGAGTTATTGAGCAGGCGATCTATACCTCTAAAGGTATAGATTTTTCTCTTAGTGTGATATACTCCCCAACACGTGAAATACATAGCAGGCTCTCCTGACTTAAAGGGACCGAAAAGTGAAAAATAACCCCCATATTTTTGCCCACTATCGTGCACAACATCGTTGTTTGATAACGCACAGAAAGCATTACTTCACAATTTGGCATATTTTTTTACGTACAAATATTTTGAAGATTGCCGGAACATGGACGGTGCTGCCAACAAACGGCGAAAAAGAGCAACTTGGGTTTCGGGTCCAGGGCTCCCAGGGATTGGTCAACCCTTACCACGTGAGAGTTAACTTTGTAGAGAACAAAGTTGACGCACATTATCTTACAGCTAAATGCCATTTTAAAAATGACGCTCACTTCCATAGTTTCTACATTGATAAAGCATTAATAAAGCATTCAGCTACTTCGCCGCTACGAGCTACGATCCGCCGCGCAATTTGCAAGGCCGTCTGTGTGTTATCGCGTTTATTGTCTACGTCGTGGGTGGTCATGCTGGTCGCGCGAAGCAGAAAATGGAAGTGAATGACATGTCTGTGGCTGCTGTGTCACGTATTAGAGACATCTACATACGCCTGTTGTAGTTTTGGTGTTCGGGGATGCAAAAATCATCTTCGTTCACCTTCGACGACGGGCGTGTTGTAGCACAAGATTCCTCAAGCGTTTGTCCGGTGAGCTTTTGTCTGTGTCCAGGGAGATACACCGTCTTAGCGGTGCAGTCCCTTGAGAAAGTTGCCTGATTTCAGGGAAGGAGTGGGATCAAAACGCATTGTGTCACCAAAATAGTTGTTCTTAGGCCAAACTCCAAAGCGCGTTGTTCTCTCCTCTAGCATTACATGATAACTCATTGCAGTTATGCTCCTACATTTGACCCGAACGTGAAAACCGTAAACTCCGAATTTAAAATTATCCCAGCATTTTGTTCCACGTTGATATGTTATCTCTCGTTGCACCACAAGGGAGACCTTTAATTTTACTCCCTACACTCTTAGAAAAATGGGTGAAGGGAATAGTTGTCACTATATGTTGTGACTAAAAGGTTGCAAAGTTCTGTCTGCTACCTCACTCTCAAAACAACTTCAACGCATAGCACGTTTTCCCGCTTCTGATTCGGTCAGCCACGGGGGCGTACGCCTTTCTGTAGCAATTTGGATAAATGATGATTTCATTTACCACCACATTTTACACCCTTTATTAGACGCCATGTTGACCACGGTGACAACTATAGAAGTTACCCCCTTTTCACACCCTTTTTCTTTCTTCACCCTAATTTGAATGGGGAATGCATCGGAAAGTACAACAACAGGAAACGAGAAACCGCAGTTATGAGGTTACCGCATAGTTGTGCACGGCGTCGCTTCGTATTTTACACTTTGTTATCCTTGTTTCTTTCTACTTCTTCTTCTTCTCCTTGGAATACGTAGTAAGCAACACGCGTCTTTTTTTTTTCTTCTGTCTGATATAACATGCTGTGTTTCAACCTTTTTTTTTTTTTTTGTTCTAATAAATACATCCCCTTGTACTGCTCGCGACACCGTTGTCTGAAATCTCCAGCCCTTTGGCGGAGCGGTCCCCTATCGGCGGTATCGCGCTCGAAGGAACTATACCAATGCCGACTCCGAGGGGAGGCCGCGCTCAGTCGCCACCTGTCGGTAGAGGTAACCCTCGGATACCTGGGTGTCGTCTGCTAGCAAGAGAGTGAGAGAGAGGTATAGCGGCCTCCCCTGGGAGACTGTATTGGTATAGTTCCTTCGTGTGCGGCACCGCCGATAGGGCACCGCTCAACCACAGGCTGGAGATTTCAGACAACCGTGTCGCGAGCAGTACGTGTTAACTGCGTATTCAGCGAATCAATGCACCACGCAACAATTTCCACGCGCTGTATAATCTGAATCCCTGTCTCGTTCATGGCCATAACCTTGTCATCTTATTTACGGTTGATGTCGAATTTTGTTTTATTTTTGATATCCCACGTGCACATATGGCCGTGAACGCGTGCTTGCAAAGGAAATGCCATGTACAAGGTACTTACTGGAAAGTCAATTCTCGTCGAGGACTTTTCAGAAATCTCATTGATACAGAGACTTATAAAAGGACAATGGAATCACGTACTCCTGTATGGAGTGTCCTATAAAAGCCAGGCAGTTCCGATAGTGTACATACATCTGAAATATCCTCTCTATACAGGTAAGCACTTCTTTGAGAGATAATCACTTTTTATTACTTCCTGTACTGTACTAGCATGGTTCTCTGTTTGCAGTACTTTGCGTTGGCTATTATGTGGTGTAATGCAATTGAATACATCTAATCACTTCATAACCACGGCTCCTTTGGCAGTTGTAACCATACCACGTTTGTGATATGATAAGATGTCGGTCTGTTCCTCCTTCAAAATATCTCGACTCAAAGATGACTCTGAAAAACGAGGGCGTTGGAAAAAAAGACTCCTGTAATAGTATCCATTTATCGCCAGAAAAGCGTATTCTCAGCGTCAACGTCAAAGTTTTAGAAGCCTAACCTTAAATGCTAAACTCGCAACTCATTCTCCACACGCGACAGTTCATGTTCTGAGGCTGGAACACATGTCTAGAAGGACAAACACAAACGTGTTCATCATTTTTAAAATCATTTTTCACTTTCACACGGAGGAAGCGAGGTTTCTACCGAAACTATTTCTGAGGACTTCAAACAAACAAGCTCTTTTATTCTCTTTCTCCAGGAAAGTTTCAACGATCTCTTCGTGGACACAATGACGCCTCTACGTTTCGCTGTTGTCTTCGTCCTCCTCTTTGGTAACACTAATATGGGATCTAATATAGGATGTTGTGAAAGTTTGATCAAACCAAAAGTTCCACTTCGAGAGCTGCGGTAGTTTGCAACCGACAATTATTCTACCATGTCTACTATGTGGGGATGTCCTAGGATAGTACAAGAACCAGTAATTTATCCAGACCCTCTGCACCCCCCTAAAACTCCCCAAATGTTCTGTGACGCCCCCTACATTTTCGACGTGTGTATCCCCTACAGAGAGTGCCCTTAGGATTCTGGTTTAGATACATCACAGTGATGATATGTTATGATAACGTAACCATAATAATGACGCACCCCCCATTTTTTCCAACACCCCTCCACGCTTAGAATTCTGGGTAAACCACTGAAAAGAACACACGGTGTTGGAAACATTGGCGGGTTCCGAACTAGGGTTTTTGTCCCCGTCTTTTACCCCTAGCGGATTGCTCCAGGATAATTCAGCTTTAGTTAGGTTGAAAAGTATGGCGAAACTGACTGAAAAACACCGATATACACCCCCCCCCCCTATCCTTTCCTTTTTCCTTGAACATGTCCTTCGCCCTAAGACAGCAGAAAGTTTTCTACACGAAGGCTTTCCTCGTCATTCGGTAACACGTTTAGAGAGATGAGGTAGTCACGTGAACAGGTGCCCAGGACGCGTAACAAGCTGTCGAAAGCGCGTGACGTAACAGCTCACCTGGTGCGATCCAAGTTGCGGGGAACTTGAGAGTGCGAGAAACTCGAAAACTTCCCTTTCTTTTTAAGGTGTATTTGTCGCCAGTGAAGCTGCACCTGAAGGACACGAGCTTGAACGTAAGTTCCTTTGGAATTATTAACGATGTTACCGTATAGCCATCATTGTGAGGACGTTTCCCTTTGCAGGTCGTGACGATGACTTCGGTGTCTGCACTTGTGTTCAGGGTATTACATGCCCTCATAACATCCCTTGCACAAAGTTTAGCGAGTGTAAGAAATGCTTCGTTCTCGGTGGACGAAAACATGGCTGACCGGCAACCCTTAACAACGAAACGATCAACTGCACGTATATGAAATAAGAGTCCCTGGCATTCTCTTTCACCAACATGATCATGGGTGGCGGAAACTTTTGAGGGCAATAAATTGTAATAAGCAGCAGACGTTGCGTTCGTTTATTTCTCTTTCGATTTTCTGTACGACTGCATTTTCATCGTATCCCGTGCGCCTGCACAACTGCACGCCGTGCAGCGATAACAACACATGCGGTCTGAAAACCCAACTTTACTGCGTAACACTCTCGCCATGAACCATTTTGCCGAACGATACATTTATCGGTTCACAGAAGAGTGGATCCTTTTTCTAGGAGTTATCGTATACATCCAGATTGTCACGGAAAGGGGTTCGCAAATCTCGAAAAAGAACAAATCTATTGGAAAGAGGACAATATCATATTCTGAACAACGATAATCCTGAGCGTACTAAGGGCCAGTTTTCACTTGGCGACACGGCGCATCCGTCGAGACTGACAATGTTAGGTAAGGAGTGTCTTTTATCTATTTCACAAATTGGGGTGTACGCCGGTTCATGTAGAATATGCAGCCGTGAAGGCTGACAAAGGTTTGGTCAGGAAAATCTTCACCTGACCTAACCTTGGTCAGTCTCTACGTGTTCATATCCATACATAAACTGACCCACTCGCCAAAGTGTAAAAAATTCATAAAAGGCAGTCCTGACCTGACCTTGGCCAGTCTCGACGGGTGCATGTTCTACATGAACCGACCGACCCCCAGAGTGTGAAATACGTAAAACGGTGTACAGGCCTAAACTTGGTCAGTCTCAACGGGTGCATATCCCACGTGAAGTCACCCACTCCACAACGCATGAAAAATATAGAAGGCTCTCCTAACCTACCCTTGGTCAGTCTAGACGGTTGCATATTCTACGTGAACTGACCATCTCCACGACGTCTGAAATACACAAAAGGCTCTGAAAGGCTCTACACGAACTTACCCACTACCACACGTGTAACTAACGACCCAGCACACCATTAATCAGATTCGTACAGCTTGGGACAAAAGTTTACGCAACACCGGTGTGCAGCATTTCTCAAATGGAGCGACAACCTAGCAGCAAGCAGGAGTAGGCACACATACTGAGAGATGGAAGGAATAGCCGGCCACCCGTTTCTTATTCGATCTCTTCGTGATAGCTCACATGGGGCCGCTCCTATGAAGAAATGGGCAGGCGCCGTGTTCCGTAAACTTTTGCCACAAAGATATGCAACAGAGGATATGAAATGAATCTGCGGCACAGTGCCAGGTCCCAAACAAACGATTCAACATGACTCGAAAACACACAGGAGACTAAAATAATTGATCGTGTACTTACGATAAAACGTGTTCCCGTGACAGAGCTGCTTTCTGTTCGGCGAGAGCCGCAGACGGGACAGAAACACATTACCATATACCGTCGTTTCTACGAAGGTGCTCACATTTCCACAATAAATGGCTTTCGAAAAGCGAAATCACACGGTGAGCAGCGCGAGAAACAAAGTCTCGCAAAACCGAAACTTTAGAGAGGATCACGTGGTGGACAGGACGTAATGGCGATTTTGACCCGAGCGACCGCTAGAGGGCGGCTATGCCAGTCTGGAAGGAAGAGCCACTCCTTGCATTTCCTTCTTCGATGGATACTGCCCCAGCGTTAAAGAGATGTAGACGCCTAAAACTCAACTGGAACTCGAGTCCTGATCGGCGATGATGGAATAGAAGCGTCAGATGTGCTGGAGAGCTCGTGGGTCCAGGAGTAAAGATCCACCAGGACAATCACATGAACGACATCCTAAAGAAGCATTTGGTCCCTCGGATCAATTTCCATTTTCGGTAACGAACCATATATGTTTCAACGAGAGACTGCGCTAGCTCACAAAACAACGACGGTGCGCGGCTGGAGCAGAGTAAGTCTCAGTGATTTCATCTCGGCACAGAAGTGATCCCCATACAGTCCTCATCTCAACCACTCTTATCTGCGGAGTATAATAAGCAAGGACATGTGGTACTCCTGACTGCAGACTCCTTCGAGTCTCATTCGACGAAGGCGTGGGACAAAATGGATGACTACTACCTGCGACACATACTGTCAACTCCTTCCTGCGTCGTCATCTGCGAGTGCATCCCTAACAGAGGCGATGCAGTTAAACAGGTTTCCATTTATTTCGAGTAAATGTATTACGTTGAGCTGAAAATATTAGAAAATACGAATTATACAACTGAGGAGTCATTATTGAGGAAAATCCGGATACAGCTTCACCACGCGACACACGCAAGGCCAATCACTGCACAGATCTGAGGATAATCCAATAACGTCAAGTAAGAGGGGAGTAGTTGTGGTGTCCAGTTACTCCCTCGCATAAAAAGCGTTCCCCCGAGACTGAGGACACCAGCGATAGAACGTCGGACAGCCCCATCGGCGGCTGTATCATTGCACCGTTTCTCAAGAAACCCCTTCTCCTCGCAAGGCGGGACTAGTTGTAACTGCCGTAACGAACGTTTCTCAACTGTACCTGAAGCGTCAGTCACGAGAACGTTTATTCATTAATTAAGCCAGCGCTGTCTCATGTAACAAACATCACAACCACATTTAGTCTCTCATACAACACACAACTGCCTCACAGTGATCGCTCCATAGTACCGAACGATTCATAGACGCTGTGTGTGTCGCATAGTCTCTTCCTCCGTTTCTGATATTTGCCTTTCGCCGTATTTCAAGTGGTTTCGACGGCAGATATACCACGTCGTTGTTGTCCAAACCAAAACCATGCACCCACATGGTCCCGCGGTCATCCTCGTCGTTCACAGTTGGCTCAGAGAATTGGATAGGTATGACGTAAGCCCATTTCAAAGCCAATTATCCAGCAGTCACGCCCTGCTATTTTTGCCCGATAACTCCGCCCCAGTTGTACTAAATACAGTTAGAGGTCGATGTATCTACTCGATAGTAAAGCATCGTGAGAACGTTGTCCTGCAGAGTATTCGCTATTCACGGAAATCATCATGGTCCCTGTAAGTTCATTGATTTTCCCATCACTTTCCCGCTTACCTGGTAGTGACCTGGTGCTACAGTGTCTTGTGGTTCCTAGGAGTGGTGGTCACGCCGACACCACTGATTCAAACTGCCACCGTAAGGCACGAGTTCCTAGATGGTGGTGGTGGTGGTAAAAGGGCTTGCCGTTGTCTCCCTCACATGGTCGCGTTCCTTCCTAGGTATGATCCTAGGCAGAATATTTCACAGAATTGTGTCACCGGCACCAGTTAACTTCGTGCGTCGTCGTCATCGCCTTCAGCTAGGGGAGCACCCGTGACGAACATTTTTAATATAAACGCATCCGCCACACCAGTAAAGTTGAACGACTGGCGCTGAGGTTATGTAACAGTCGCCAAACTCGGATCTCGCGTTTGCGGTGATCGCCGCGGTAACAGTTACAAGCTTGACTTCCTCCATTTTACACTCTCCAGCATTTCACACTCCAGCGTTACACTCAAGTGCAAAAGCAATGGGGCAGAGTTTTAGAACTGGCCTCAGTTGTTGACTTGGTTGGGGAAAATAAAGCAAATCAGTAAATTAAGGATATAGGGAGTGGTAGGCTAAAAGATAAGGAAGATGGGCTCACTAATTTTGTGACTCATCTAATCAGTCAACACTCCATTTTGTGGTCTATTTTTGAAGCGTGATGTGGGCAAGCTAACGCTTGTCCCATCCTACAGTTGGCGATACAAGCTTGACTTCCTCGCCTTTTTGAAGCGTGATGTGGGTAAGCTTACGCTTGTCCCATCCTGCAGTTGGCAATACGAGTTCCTCGCCGCCGTACACTCTTAAAAATGGACTTCACTGCATAGCACGCTCCTAGCCAATCATCATCTCAAATGATATCGTTATCTGCACTGATTTGTTGAAAACGGGGAGCGCCGCCTTTTCTATAACACTTATGCTGTTCATAATTGCCACAAAAAAGGCGTCCGCCCCCTGTTTTCAACAAATCAGGGCAGATAACGATATCATTTGAGATGATGGTTGGATAGGAGCGTGCTATGCGGTGAAGTTGATTTTTAAGAGTGTATGTCTGCCACCTACAGTCATTCGGGTCTCCATAACTCGCAACACGTCAGGGCTGGTTCAGTTGAATGGGTCAGGAGGTCACAGCTGTATCTCACGCGTGATCGGGGCGGTTTAGCCGTGCCGGCTATCACGGAGCGCTCTCTAGCACTGCAGATCCGGGCTCTCTTTGAGGCGCTTCACAATCCTGATCATCCAGCGTGACCACACCAAGGTAGAAATTTGGGGTAGTTGGTACATAGCCATGAGTAAAATCTTGCAGCCAAAGAGAGGACGAAGTCACAACGGTAGAAACACACAACAGCGGAACTGCAGACTCTCAACTAAAGGAATTTATTGACAATACGTCATTTAAAAGGCGCAAGAAAGTAGGACACAGATAGTGATAAAGGTGAGGATAAACATGTTCCAACAAAAGTTAGTCTCCTGCAAGATAATCAATCTCGACTGGTAAGAGGGACAAAGAAGTTTGACTAACACACTTATCTCCCAGTGAGGAGATTAGGGAGGCCTCCACAATCGTCCTCTCTTTGGCTGCAAGATTTTACTCATGGTGACCACACCGCCCTCCCTTGACTCCGCCCCCTCTCCCGGCCCCGCTTCCCCTTGGGTGCCGCGCGCCTTCACGCCCGTAAGTTCCGGTCCTACAGCTGGCTAACCTTTTCAGTGACTTTCTTCGTTTACTCCACTCTTAGAAATGAACTTCACCACATAGCACGCTCCTAGCCAACCATCACCGCGAATGACAACGTTCTCGTCATAGATTTGTTGAAAACGGGAGGAGGAGCCTAGTTTGTGCCGGCCTCTCCTGTGGTTTTAAACAAATCAGGGTCGAGAACGTTGTCATTCGGGATTATGGTTGGCTAGGAGCGTGCTATGTGGTGTAGTTCATTTCTAAGAGTGTAGGGTACTTGCTCCAAAGCAACCATACGCGATGACGTCATCTCTGCTCTTGCAACCAATGCACAAAGTATGAATGTGAGTTCACTACATGCCATACAACATTTACTTAAATGTTATCATATATAGTAAACTATGTCGTACTTCTATACTATACTACCCTACCAGTTAAGCGACGATTTATGATTTACGTGCTTCTTGCACTTAGTGGTGTAACTCTATTCCTTCAGTGCTACACTAAAGCCATATTCCAACACCAGGAGGTGACACTTACTCGCACGACAAACAAAGGCGCGGTGAAAGATAACGCCTTATCTGCCTTCCACAGAAGCAGGTTTCCCATATGCGTCGCTTCAGACTCCGCCAGGTGATCGATGGATCTCCATCTCTTCAACTGAACATCACTGGAAGTCTAAAGTGAGGTGAGGTCCCCAATACGTATATTTTTCACTATTATTTATGCTGCGTTGTAGCGATTCACTATGTGGTTGCGATTATTTTTACTGTTCTCACTGTGTTGGTAAATTGTTTTTTATTAACTGTATAGCGTATTTTTAGAAGCGGGATTTTCTTGCGTCTGTCTTTGCTTATCCTGCTACTCCTCTGCGACCCATTATCTATTAATCTGTATCGTCACAGTAAATAACGTACGCTGCATCCGGAAAGGTGGTTCGTTAAATTCCCCAAGCATCACCGAAGCGCGCCCTTGCTTCTCCTTCGATTAATATAAAGCGTCACTCTCATCGATGGTCGCTCAGAATTCCCACCTATTTGTGCCGTCTGCCTTTTTTTTTTCCTTTCTCGGTGGTTGTGTTGCGGTTAATTGGAACGCTCGTCATTAATGCTACCATCCCTAAATAACTGCGTACTTCGCCCATCATTGTCACCTTGTCGTCTCAACACGATTTGTTGCATCCGCAGTGGGAAACAATCTCACTGCGCCATCCCTTCTCGTGTCTGGTGGTGTCTTTCTGAACAATTGCTGGCGACTTTTGCTCATAGTTTGTTATATAAAGTGTAAATTTAATGATGTCCTCGCTAGGAAAGGTCACCTTGGGTGGTCCGCAGGCAGAAAAACAACTGATAAGACGATAAGAACCCATGAAGGCATCACGTGAAGTACCCTCTCGAGCCTAGGAAAGAGATAATTATCTCTTTCCTAGTCACCGTGATGTGACTAGCTCACATAGGGCACATAGACGTTGTAATATATAATATTTTCCCCTTCTAGCTTAATTGATACATATTATAATACACATTTTTATATTTGTGCAGTTTTGAAACCTATAGCTCCCCTTGATGGTCCTCTATTCGACAGAAAATAATTTTTTTTTGTTATGTTAAACCGGTAGGGCCCTGCTGTAGGTGAAACTAACCCTGAATGACATTACTGACATGCCATTTAAAAGTCAGACTACGGACACTTTATGAATACGTTGTGGAGGCGATCTTCAACACAACGCAGTGACGAGCATGGATTTATGAACGCCAATCGTTGTTAGAAAGCATGCAGCAAGCCCTGTATGGAATGTGAGACAACACAGTTTACACCACACTTGTGACCACACCATGCAAGATCACCATGAGAATGTCTCGTAAGTCACATGGCACATTGCAGGTGGGCCATGGGTCCGGCGTGGGAACATCGACGACGATCGTAACTGAAGTGTTCGGCGGAGCCAGGGCACGATGAGCGCAGGGTACAAAGACTGACAAGTGATCTACCTGGTGCTTGAAAAAAGTACTGAAGAAAAAGGTTTGTAAGACTCGAATACTATTATACGCTCCATTGTGTGGCATTGCATTCAGCCAGATAACATAGTTGACGGGGACCATAGCCCGCATTGCCTTGACGTTTTCTTTTACCGTAGCAGGTATTCGATCAACCACCCGTCAACCCGTGCCATCACAGCGAGGGCTCCCAGGGAGGTCACCTTCTTGCACACGGTTGTAACGCGCAATAAGGTAAGTCCCGTCAGAGCCTCCCACTTACCAGAAACGACCGACTGACAAAAAAAAAAAAAACGGAAAAAAGAAAAGTAAAAACGCGTATGCTGGAATCTGTTGCGTATAATTTGACGCTAGATAAACATTTTGAACACAGAACAGATTCCTTAAAGGGACTTTCTGGACTCCAGATGTGAAGTAAATAGGCCTCATCAGATGATAGTCATTCATGTAGTAGTTTTCTTTATTTTTTACGAATCCAAGCGGAAAATATTTTACTCGTTGGATATGTTACTCGCAAATCGTTTATTTCAAGTTACTTCGGTTATGTGACTGGTTGTTTGACATAATATTCTGAGAGATGTTCGAATATGTTTATTCCAGGGATCGGAACCGAAACTGAACCCGAACCGAAAACCGGAAAAAACCGTTATTTTCTGACGAACCCGAACCGAACCCGAACGATTTTTTTGCTTGTCCTGAGCCGAACCGGAACTGAACCGAAAAAAATTGATACGGTTACCGGTTCGGGAAGCGGTTCAGAGGTAAATTAATTGTACTACTGAGCGACCTTTTTTTTGCTCACCTGAACGGTTATCTCACACCTTTCTCTTACAATCGTGTACGGTGAGCGTAAGCTTGCTTGCATGTAGCAAAATTACTGCCCGTGGACCGGTTAAACCGAGGCCGAAAGAAGTAACTGTTCCAATCCCTGTAAATGCCCCGACCGCTGACAGATTTTTTTTTGTCTGTGTATGTGCAGGGGTGGGGGGGGGGGGTGGAGGGTTCTCCCTGAGCCGAACCCGAACCGAACCGATATACCTGAACCGGTTCAAGCTGATAATTTCGGTTCAGCGGAGCTAAACCCGAACCGAACCAATATGCCTGAACCCGAACCCGAACCGGACCGAAAAAAATACCGGTTCCGATCCCTGGTTTATTCGCGTCATCTTCAGCAAACTGTTTCGATCCCTGCCATCTGGGAAGTGAGAGCTTCGGCCACACTGATTGGTTTTCGCAAGCACGTGACCTTACCGGAAATAGATGCAAACACGTCTTCGAAGGTGTCTTCAGTGATGTCACGGCTGGTTTAGTTGCGGTATTCTCAGTGCGAATTTTCCACGCGCAATTACTTTTACTTTCATATTGTTATTATGTTTTACAACTTGATGGAAAGAGAGATACATAACAAACGTAAATATATAGTGTAACACACTAGTGCGTAAATAACGCAGTATAGGCAGTACAAAGACTCGTTTTCTTCTATAGATTAACTCCAGACGGCTTCATCATTTGCAATGCTCATCTTACCTCAGATACGCGATCTTTTGAATCGCTATGTTTCCCGTGTGTGAACCACACTCTGAAAAACCTTCCTACTTTGCAGAGACGATGACGACCGTTACGACAAATAAATCAGAGCTGGAGCTTCACAAACTCCTTGAACGAGCAGTCCTTCTCTCCTACTACGACAAATTCATCGAGATAGGTGAGCCAAAACGCAACTTCATATCACCGGGCATGTCAATCAGGGACGTGACACTTTCGTCGTCAACCACGCAGCGCCAACAGGTCGGGGTTGACCGCTGCCGAGGTCATGGGTTCGAAACCCTGTACCATGAGAGCAGGAGTCTGTCACGTCCTCCTCTGAGACTGTAGCCAAATACGCGTCCTGTGCGATGAAGTTTAGCGAAGTAACTCTCAATATAGGACGAATGATAAGGTACTTCTTGACCAGAGTTCCCTTTCGAGGCAAACTCCGATGTTACTAGAACGCCTATTTCCTTTCCACGACCGCGAAGGGGCAAAGGTCGCAGTACAAAATATTGCGTGCCAAGGTTGTCTACACTGAGGGATGTGTTTATATCGACGTAATTCGTTTGCAAAAATATGTTTCAACGACAACTTTCACCTTGGAACCGAAGACCCGCTTAAATGGGTTGTCGGGTCCGGAAGCGCGTGCATGAGATCGATGGTGTAATTTTCTGCACCGCTTGATAGCTTCATTGGTGAAGTTTCCCTCCCGAAAACAGCTTATATATTAAATAAACGGGATTTAAAAACTCCCACACTCTCAGAAGTACTGAAAAAAATCTCGCCAGATATAAATAGCGTTGATCCCGTAACGTCTCAGGAAATATATTTTTCGTACGATTTTTTTTCGTGTTTTTTTCATGTTGTTTCCATGCTACAACAGAAGCCTCAAGCCCTGAGAACAAGTATTTTATATTACTTAGAGCAGCTACTTTCCATGACTCTTTGCATATTCTCAAGCTCAACGATGGTCGCCTCATGATGTAGAAAATAGGAATTAGAGGAAAATCTGTTGGAATATAGATAATTACCTCAATACTATGCACGTTGGAGTACGGGTCCACATGTCAGTGCATTGACAAAACGCAAGGCGACTGTTTCGTCCACACAAAAAAAAAAGAAGAGAAAAACACCGGTCCAGATAAATAAATCTTTGATATCGAAGACGAAGGCTGCAAACAATGACACTGGTACCTCTACAACGCATGGAGTTACTTGTCTTGATAAGGCATCTGTCCACCCTAACCTCAATTACGGATTTGCCCTTAGGCGGGGACAATGTGCAGCAGTTTCGTGACTCCAGTGATCAAGATATCGAGGAGTTGATCAACATGGTAGATATGGCCAGAAAGCCACCTCACGTCAAGAGGTTCAAGAAAGCACTGGCAGAGTGGAAACCAGACACAGGTAAATCGAAAACCAAATTTGGAGAAGGGGCTGGATCTTATGTACCGCGTGTTGGCCTGCGTGTGCGGTACATAATGTCCGTATACAAAGCCGGCGTTTCGTTGAACTTGGCCTCAAAGTCCGGCCTCTCAAGCAGATCAGTTAACAAGCTATTTTCTGCAATCTCCGTAAGTATTTCTAATGATTCTAATTGCGTTCATGAACCTCCTATATGGAAGCAACGATTGCATAGGCTTCTGTGAGAACGCCCTGCTCTCCGTATATGCATAACTTGGCAGAAGTGTAGGATAGTTAGGTTGAATTGCAAGCGGCTGCATTCCTCTCTAAAGAACTTCCTCAACCGACAGTTACGTTACCGCCGCATTAGCCCTTCAGTCGTTTCCGACAATGAAAAAGTGCGTCTGAATCTAAGAATAAAAACGACAGTTGCAGCAACGTCCACCCCAGCGGATGGAGCAGAAGGGGAGCTTCACAACCTACTTCGAGGAGCGGATCTTCTCTCCTACCACGACAAGTTCATGGAAATAGGTGAGTCAGAATAGGCCGTGTCGATGCATACGCGGAATACTAACGGAAGCTAGTCGTGCGTGTACATGTGAGGACAAGAGACGGTGGCCGCATAATTCAGAGCGTACCAATTAAGCCTGTTTGGAGAAGAGAAAGATACGGATTGTATTTAAGGAAAAGCAAATCCGCTTAGCACGCAATACGTATTTTGACTCCCACCTTGTTTACAAGCATTGGGGAAGGAAAGAGAGGCCCTACTGCTCCGAAAGGTGAAGCCGAGATTGGGGGGCCACTCCAGGTGGCCCTGGTGGTCCTGGTAGCGACACACTACGGTGGTTTCGGTATCGCTTGAGTGTGCTCGAAACCAGGCGGGGGTCTAGGTCCAGGAGGTCCAGGGGTCCAAAACTCCAATTCTAGACTTGAACATAAGGTTCAAGGGTCGTCACCACCGCGGAACCCTCGGTGTCTCTCCGTCCAGAAAACGTTGTACGCTGGTCTCATTTTATAGCGCGGTCACCGCCATCTATCGCGGTTGACGCAACTCTTCGGGATTTTCCTACACTCCAAGAAAAAAATGAGTAAAACTGGGAGTAATTGCAGCTTCTACTCCCCTGGACTGCAATTACTCCCCATTTTAGTCCCTATAGCACGACATTTAGTCCCGACATTTACTCCCCAGGACTGCAAATTGTCATTGAACTTCGCGAATGTTCTCCTGAATGCAAGAGTCAATGTAGATATGTGCGCTTGTTCAATTGGATGGCATATAAGGCTATATACCTCAGCCAACGTAGCAATTTTCCAGGCACACAGAGTAAGAAACAGTCTGTGCGTTTTTCTTCGCAAATTGTGCCCTATGTATATGGCGCAAGATTCTATATAACTCGATATGTCACGGTTTGGCGGCTTGCTTCAAAGCATTTACATGCATGCACACGAATTATGTACCTGGGACTCTTACAACAGGGCGTGAAATACAGTCTCCACTCTGTGACATTCATTTACTCCCAAAAGGGACTACTATTTGTGGCAATGCATTTAGTCCACAAAAGCAGTAAAATTACTCCTTTTTTGGGTAGGGTTCGCTCACCTTTCAACGTCTGCTGTACCTGTAGCCGCACATAATCCCCATCAGTGTGTTTTAGTGGTACTTCTATAATGCACGGAGTCAGGTGTCTTGGAACCTTAACCTAACCCTTTTGTAATTGTTTCTAGGCGGGGACAACGTTCAGCAACTTTTTGACTCGACGGCGGAGGATTTCCAGGAAGTGATTGACCTCGTTGATATGGCCACAAAGCCATTTCACGTTAAGAGACTGAAGAAAGCACTGGGCCAGTGGACAGCACAGTCAGGTAAATGAAGAACCAAACGGGGAGAAAGGAATCCATCTTCTTGTATCCCGTATAAGCTTTCGGTACCAGTGTATAATGGCACCTTGAATGCCGGGAAGGCTTTCTTCGTTGGTTCACAAATCCAGCATTACAACAACAACAACAACAACTAAATCATGACTATGGCCTGGGGTGATTCACCGCTTGAGAGCAGTACCCTACCCCATTACACGAGAAGAATGAGATGTGAAATATGAAAATGAAGTTATGTGCAAGTCCAACTCGAACTCCCGTCGTCTGGTTGCGCAACGCTATACGTCGCACAAAAGGAAGAAGCACATGAAAGAAGCGCCAATGGTCCTTGAGATGCAGGGGTGGACCCTACAGCGTCTGGAGCAAGCCGGTAGCCAAGAGGAACTCCAAGAACATCAGAAGTCCTCGACGGTGTTGGACATGGCTCTGACATGGGCCAAGAATTGCAGCCAGGTTGAACGTCTGCCGGCTAGCACCACTCAGCTGAGCACAGAGTTGCCGCCTCTCCGTTTCGTAGAGCTTACATTCAATTAGGACGTGCTCAATGTTCGCTTCAACGCCACATTTGGAGCATAGGCAGCTGTCACAGTATCCGATTCGGCACTTGAATTGGGGAGTGAAGGCAACGTTGAGACGAAGCCTGTGCAGGAGGGACGTGAAACAGCGTGGTAAACGGTCAGGAACTGAGAAGGACATAGTGGGATCCACAGAATACATGAGAGACCTGTCAGTGATGTCCCGACTCCACTGCTGGCGAGCTAGTGGCTGAATGAGCTCATTCAGAAGTGATCTCCTGTCTCCTCTTGATAACACCGTTGGTACAACAGCCGGAGACTGTTGAGCAGCCGTTGCCGCTCTGTCGGCTTCCTCGTTTCCGCTCAAACCACAGTGACCCGGGACCCACTGCAGGGATATATGATGACCGTGATCGCTTAGAAGCTGAACCTGATGGAGGATATCAGTGACAACTGGGGCGAGCGATCCACGTATTCCCATGTTGGCTATGCATTGAAGAGCAGCCTTTGAATCTGAGTAGATGACCCAGGCCCGCGGATCGTCACAGGGCGTCTTACGTAGAAACAACAGGATAGCATATAACTCAGCCGACGTTGATGATGTGCGGTGTGAGAGACGGTATCCATGTGACACACCGTCAGTTGGAATAACAAATGCAGACGATGAACATTCATGACTGGAGGATCCGTCAGTGAAAACTGCAGTGTGGTCAGAATAGCGATTGTGCATCATATCCGCTGCAAGCTGTTTCAGAACTGATGTAGGCACTTGGTTTCGTTTGACATTAAGACCAGGAATTGACAATGCGATCGATGGTACTGGAAGCGACCACGGAGGCGTCGTGGGCACCAGTGATCTTGCAGAAAACGGGGGAACCTTAGGTTTCACTTCCATGAAACAGTTGTATGCGTTACATTGCTTCCGGCGACAAACTTTTGCTATTAGTGGATGGCGGCGGTGATGTGCTCTGAGGCGCAAGTAATGGCGAATGGTCTCCCTCTGCCGTAAGACTTCAATAGGTATTTCGCGGGCTTCTGCTATCACCATCCGCGTTTCCGCGGCTCTCGGGACGCCAAGACATACCCTTAAGCTCCGTGCTAGAATACACCGCAGTCGATGTTCTTGCGTCTGTGAAATTCCGTGCAAGACTGGTAGGCTATATAGCAGAGTCCCTCGGACTAGGGCTTTGTGGATGGCCAGAAGAGACTTCTCATTCATTCCCCACTTCGGCCCAGCAAAGTGGCGAATGACGGAAATCCACCGGTGTGCCTTTGTGTCCAGGTGATCGATGTGTTTCTTCCAGGACAAGTTGGAGTCTAGGATGACACCCAGGAATCTATGGTGTGCTACCAGCCTAAGGGGCGTATCGCCAAGGAAGAGCTGATACCGATGCATATGCTTCCGAGTAAAAGCCATGACTGCTGTTTTCTCAGTTGATATATCCATGCCTGCCTCCGTTAGGTACCGCAAGATGTTATCCAGGGAATGCTGAAGACGGCGTAGGATAGCAGGCCTCGATTTCCCAACAGTCCAAATGCAGACGTCATCAGCATAGATAGATATATTGACTTTAGGGGCGATACAGGACTTTAGGCCTGCCATTACAAGGTTGAAAAGGATAGGACTTAAAACGCTGCCTTGTGGTACGCCCTGAGTCAAGACAACTTTCGAAGTGACTCCTTCTTTTGTGCGAACAGAGAGTGTTCTATGGCGCAAAAAATCAGCCAGCCAGAAGAACATTCTGTCGGGAACGCCTGCTTGCAACAAAAGATGCAGAACGTTGGCATGACTGACGGTGTCGTAGGCTCTCTTGACGTCCAGGAACACTGCCATGACTATTTTCTTCTGGCTCCTCGCTTGCTCGACGGTGGTGACGAGATCGAGAACAGAGTCTATGGAGCTACGATTCCGACGGAAGCCTGCCATCTCTTCGGGGAAGGTACGATGACCCTCAAGCCACCACTCCAGTCTATGCAAGACCATTCGCTCCAAGACTTTACCAAGACAACTCGTCAGGCTAACTGGACGAAAGGATGACAGGTCAGATGGGTGCTTGCCAGGCTTTAACAGCGGGACTACTACGGCATCTTTCCAAGACTGCGGCACTTCACCGCTTCTCCATGATGTATTGAAGACATGGATCACACAGGAAACACAGCCGTCGCTAAGGTTTCGGATGGCTCGATAGGAGATTCCGTCTCCACCTGGCGTCGATTGTACTCGTGACAGGCACACCGCGGCTCTGAATTCACCCAATGTGAAGTCCATATCCATCTGTGCGTTCACCACTGGTTCTCTTCGTGAGATCGCCTCCTGTATCTCGGAAGTGGAAGCGCGGAATACGTCAGTGTTTGAAGCTTGCGAATTTGCGGATATAATCTTGCAGAAGTCCAGCGCAACAGAGTTCTCGGACCGCATGAGAGACAGCGCTAGCACTCCCAAAGGATTTTTGGGCGGGAGGGTCTCTCTCAGACTCCGGGCCACGCTCCACACTCTGGCAGCGCGGGTAAAAGGCGACAGCGTTGCGCAGAATTGACGCCAGCGCTCTCTGTCAACATTCTTTAGTTCCTTCTGTACTACCCTGGCAGTATGCCGGGCTTCTATGATGTCCTGAAACAGCCCCGATCGTCTAGCCTTTCGTTCAGCTCTCCGCCTTTGCGCTCGTAGTTGTTCCACGCGAGGATTTGTTCCCATATGTCCTGTCGCGACCTTTACGGTTCGCGAACAGCATCGAAGAGAAGTAGTCAGCGTTTCGGTTAGCTGCTCTGCTGACATGTTCGGCTGCGCCAATTCTGAACAAGACGATCGAAAGTCCTTCCAGTTAATTAACCTAACAAATTTGGTCCTGGGTTGGCCAGTATACCTGTCGCATGAAATGTAGATGGGCAAATGGTCACTTCCTTTCCCATCGACATCAGTCGACCACGAGAGACTCCTGGAAACATCTTTTGAGCAGATGGACACGTCCAGGACGTCAGTTGAGAAATCTCTACGCAGGAACGTTGGTGAACCATCATTGAGCAGACACAGGTCCATTTCGTCGATGACGTCAACCCATCTTATTCCCCTCCTGTCTGTACGTGCACTTCCCCACCGTGGATGGTGGGCATTGATGTCCCCCACTACCAGGAACGGCGGTGGTAGCCCAAGAAATATGTCCCGTATGCTCTGCTGCGACAAGGTAATAGAGGGCGGGAGATACAAACTTACAACAGTAAGTACAATGTTGCCCAGTCGAACCTTGCATCTCACTTGGTCAGCGGAAGAAATATGCGGCTCCTGTAATTGGGCAGCCGTTAGGTCCTTCCGGACACAAAGCACAGTCCTTGATACGCCTTGGCTGCCAGATGTAAATACGTTGTACCCGCTGAGTCTAAAGTCGTCCTTAATGTACGCTTCGCTTATGGCAAGTATGGGAATGGGATATTTTAGAAGAAACAACTTGAGGTCGGGGAGCTTATTGCGAATGCCCCTCGCGTTCCACTGCAGCACTGTGGCTCTCCTATAAAGACTGTCCATGCAAGGATGTTAGCACTCCTTCCGCAGCAAGAAGGTGCTGAACTTCGGGTAAGGACGCAGCAGCAGGGAAAGAGGACACAATCGCTTTGAGTGCGGCCAGAACTAGAGGGAGGAGGACAGACATTGTGGTACTGTCACTCGATACTGCGGTGTGTGCGTGCTTCGATCGTCGGGAAACCACTGGCTTCGCCGTAGCGCATTTCCAAGGCCTTCGTATAGCCTCAGCATAAGTTGCCCGTGAAAGCTGGGGTGTATCGGCGTCAGGTGTAGGTGGTATTAGCGTCTTTTCCCCATTACTACTGTGGAAGACGCGAGCTGCGTCGCCATCAAGCTGACGAGGGGACTTCTGTCCAATTCGAGAAGGCCGCGGTGACATAGCGGGGCCCTCAGACACATGGGGGCGGTGATGTTGCACACGAGCATCGGACGCATGATGGTCTCTCACAGGTTGGGATATGCTGATGACAGACTCTTGAAAACGCTTGATAGCTTGGCGCTTATAAGGGCATTGGGAATGCGAGACAACGTGGGGTCCTCTACAGTTAGCACATTTCGGCTGACGCCGAGCCGTGCATTCCTTGAAATTATGTGGGCCGGCGCAAATCTTGCAGCGTTGGGGCCAGCGACAGTTGCGTGCGAGGTGACCAAACCTTTGGCAGTGAAAGCACTGTAGCGGGCCTTCTACGTACTCATGTACCTTATGGATTGAAAATCCCAAGTGAACTTCCATAGGTAACTTTTGACTGGACTGAAACGTCAGGATCACACTTCTCAAAGGGACGTAGCGATCCGAGCCGTCGTCATTGGAGACGTACCGCATTTGCCGACGAGCCGCTATGACGCCTTCGCCTTCTAGGTAGGAGGTGAGATCCTCATTGGTATAAGCAAGCGGAACGTCATTGATTTTTCCTTGGTTCTTCACATATGACGAAGGGATGCTGACTTCGACGTCAATACCAGCGACATTTCGAAGTGAAAGGAGGTTGGAGACTGCGCCCTCCGTGGTGACGAAGATGCACATCGAGCCGTCCTTATTTACACGATGGTGCGCTATTAGCTCCTGCGCAGCAGACCGAATGTCTTTCGCAATCAGGTTGGGGTTCACCTTCCAGAAGGACTTGTCGGGTTGCACCGGCTTGAACAGAACTGGGATGCCCTGAGGCCTGTTCTTTTTGTACGTGACAAGGGTAAAAGGATCCCCAATGTCCTGCTCCTCTTCCTGATCATTCGCGGGATCAGTGACAACAGTGGTGTACATTTGGGTCGTCTCGGACCAATCATTGTGCAACATCTGACCTTTCAACGTCAACACGCTTGTCAATCCTCCATCGCCAGAACACGGTGATAGAGATAGGCTGGCTTGGGGTGATACAGGTGGTCTGGCGGTGGCGGAAGACGGAGGTGACGGCGGTTCCGCTGCTGGGTCTCGAACCATCGGAGAGCGACTACGCTCACGTAGAGGCGGATGATGAATCGTGGAAGGATCATCTCCGTCGGGTGGCCGGTCCATGGCCGGCATGCGACCGTCCCGTCCTCGCTCCATTGGCACAAAGGCCTACAGAGCTGAAGCCGAGGAAGGCCACAAATTTGAAAGCAATAGGGTTAGGCTTAGCAGGGAAAGCAGGAGCAACAGAATAAGCGTCCGTGCTGAGCAAGCGCGAGCACGAAATCCCAGCATTACAAGCCAAGCATTTGACAACCTATTTTCTGCAATCTCCGTCGATCTAAGATCTAATTGCATGGAAGAACATTTCAAATTGAAGCAGATGATCACATAGGTCATTTGGGGGTACCGGACTTCCACATGCATGACTGCATAGAAATGTAGAATTGAGAGATAGAGGTACCGACAACCTACCCACAACTGACTCGATTCTCAAACGCGCTGTTGCCACATCAATCACTCTGTAGTTTTATCTCTGAGCATCGTTAAATGAAGATAGTAACAGGAGTTTCACGTTATCTTACAATGAATTATGATTTTGCGTGGATGTCGATCAATGGCTTAACAGTCGACATTGCTTTACAGTCGCGGTAGCGTCCAGTGCGGCCGACGAATCAGAAGGCGAAGTTCACGAATTACTTCGAGAAGCGGATCTTCTCTCCTACCACGACAAGTTCATCGAACTGGGTGAGTTAAAAAGTGTGTCTGTGTATATCGAATACTAGCGGGATCCAGGCAGGTTGCTGCATTTGCAAAGGCGTGTGGGGCCGGTGGTGGTGAAAGGCGAAATATGAGATAGAGCAGAGTGTTAAGATAGAGAGAGTTAAGCCGTCACCTAACGCCGTCCCGAATGGTAGTTCTTCCTGCGCTGAAGAAGCGCTAAAGTTCACCTCGTAGACCTGTGTGAGCGCGCCACACCAAGATTCGCTAATTGGCAGAGGGCGCGACATGGGGGGTGAATTCCACCACGCAAAGCGGGGCCTCAGGGTGTTTTTCATATATCTTTACCATAGTCGTGTGGATGCAACCAGCCATCAAAACGGCAAGCTTTCTATACCAGTTACAATTATTATTACAAATAAATCTCGTTCGACAGATTGATAATTTCGGCATGCTGAGCTAAGACTGAAGACGTTAGAATGATGGGCTGGTTGTGTTGAAAATCTAGATAAAATGGTTAAAAAGCAAGCGAGCTGGTGGCTAAGATCCATGACGAAAACCCGAGACTGGGAAAAAGACGAAAAACAGACGACACAACACAAAGTCTCAACTTTGAGACTTTGTGTTGTGTCGTCTGTTTTTCGTCTTTTTCCCAGTCTCGGGTTTTCGTCATGGAAATTCTAGAATCGCCAGTGAAGGGGAACACGAAAAGAAATGTTTAGTCCCGTCGTTTTGTGCACTCTTGTATGGCTTCTCTTGCCATTCTAAGAAGTAATTTAAGAATACTTATTTTAGAATGGGATTAAATGTTTGCTGCATCCCCTGGAGTGAAAGAACAAAAAAGACTGATAATAGGGTCTTTGGGATTGCACAGGTTAACGAGCCCTATAGTATAGGTCATCATAAAACTATTTAACGCGAGACAGAGACAAAAATTCGTATTCCAGGTCAGGTAGGGCCTTCTGCGTTAGGGATGTGTCTAATGTGTCCGAGGACACGTTACGGATGTTTAATCTCGGTATTGGATTCGTTCTCAGGCGCAGACAATGTGCAGCAGCTTTGTGACTCAACCGACGAAGAGTTCCGGACACTCGCCGAGCACGTAGGCATGGCCAGAAAGCCCCTTCAAGTGAAAAGATTGAAGAACGCACTGAAACAGTGGTCAGGCCATGCAGGTAATTGGAGAAATCTCGGGTTCTGGTAAAACCACTCACTTATCGTGTACATGCTCCTGGCACTCCATGGTAGTATTCGTACGCGATCCATATTGGCCAAGGGGAATTCGGCTGTACGTGCGTTATTAGTTGATTCCCAGGTCATACGCCGAGTATATACATAGTAGCAAGGTGCTACGTGGCACTGTAAATGAGTTGTATGTTGCCTATACGTGTCCCTTACTTCAATCTCCGCGATGCCTCTAATTATTCCACGAACAATCCGCGATCCACAAAAGATGTTACGGACCCTTCGGAGCACTTACAGGTTCGGGTTAGTAAAGGCATGTGCCTCAACAGGGATTCTGAACTTGGGAGGGGAAATTTGGGAATTGAAATGGGGGAAGGACGCCACGCGGCATTCACTTCCGGTCGACACTTGTGTAGTGTATCATTTGCAGGACATCTCCCTCGCCAGGGACGCACCAAGTCTGGGTCATGGCAGTTTCTAGATGCACGTGTCTCATCGGTGCCAGCGGTAGGGTCGCTCGCGAGGAGCAATACAGCCTCAAGAAACTCGGGAGAAGCAATAAGATACCTCTGAACTTATGCGCGTATTGCTCTGGAGTTATTATGAGCAGGGGATAGTGTCTTGATGGACGGTAAAACGGGTTCATACGTGAGCGAAAAGGTGTTGAGACCCGATAGCGTAGTGAGGTGTCAAAGAAGGTTCAGTCCTACGTGTCAAACCTCCAGCTACATTAGTCATTGTGTCCTTTTGTGACGGAGTGCTTCTCTGGAGCTTGCAAAAAGAAATTCAATGACGGTAGTAATGTCAGTAAAACGGTGGCCCCAGATGTTTCCGTTTCTCATGTCAGGGGAGCAAAATCATCAGTCACTCCAATGGTTTTATTATCTTGTCAATGAACAGCGCGATGGCTCTAGGTTGCTATAGGTCTGGTTCCCTTAAGGACGTTGACGTCACCGCGAGAGATATGCACGATGGCTCACAAACCCTCTTGACTGACGTGCCTCCGTCATTTCAGAGCCAGCTGCGTTTCGGGATTCGCACAAACGATGTAATACGCGTCTCTTACCCTTTGTTGTGAAACTCGGTATACAGATCCTCATCGTATCGGAGAACCTTCTCTTAAATATGTACCGGGTAAGAGGGGGCCAAGTGTTACATCCTATTCTACCCATATTCTTCGTCTTCCTGGTGCACTATAGCTTACGTATTCCTTTATGCTAGCAAGTCGATTTTATCTTATCTTAAATGAAAATTTAAAATCTCACTGCCCGGACATATGTGTCTGTATTGCCTACACTGAACTTCCTTTGCAGCCGTAACGACGTCCATTCCTTCAAACGAGTCGGAGCGTGAAGTTCACGACCTGCTTCAGCGAGCGGATCTCCTCACCTACTACGACAAGTTCATCGAGAAAGGTGAGCCAGAATGCGTCTTCGTGTCACCAAATATAGCGACCTCACTGGTACTTCGGTTGTTTTTTTAAAGTGTTTTGTTTTAAGGTCACTATTTTTCGGCATGCTCGCTGAACGATTTTTCTGAAGTCAGCCTCGGTGGATCAGTGGTATACTGCGGCCAAGTGCCTCGGATTTGAAATGGCGCGAATAATAATAAAAATAAATAAATGAATAAAAATGACAATTTCTCTCACTCTTAGAGAGTACCTTAGAGAGTACCTTGCGTGGTCTACAGTGCATTTAGTAAATCGTCTTCATGAGACTTGGAACGTGTTTAACTTAAGTGTTGAACTTAACCCCAGGCGTAGACAATGTGCAGCAGCTTTTTGACTCGACGGCAGAAGAGTTCCAGGAGTTCATGGATCTTGTTGGCATGGCTGGATTCCCTTTTCACATGATGAGGTTCCAGAACGAACTGGAACATTGGACAGGACACCCAGGTGAGCTACACACCACTGCACTGAGGCATAGCACTCGTACCTCGTATACTCCACCTTGGCATTCCTGCGCGGAACATAATGGCTTTGGCGAACATAATGACGCGGAACATAATGAATTTACACGCTCCCCAACTATTTTTTAAATCTCCGCAATGCACCTAGTGTCCTACTGACTAACGACATAGACTGAAAGAACGAACGGGCGTATGGACCGCATGATGGACACGCCTATACCCTAATACGCCGTTCAGTTTTTTTCTCAATTTACACGCTGTGTAGAACGTCGTGTCCACAGTGCAAACTAATAACGTCTATCGAGGTCTCGCAACCCGTTTAGATACGTAGATCAACAATCCACTGCTGTGTTTGTACTTATGTACCACACAATACCCATCGTATTTCTTTTTTCATTTAAATGGGCCCCAAAAGATGGTCGTGTTTTGCGTCTCATAGGGTACAAGGACGCAGGCGTATTCCGTATTGAATGGTTATTATGTTAATACACGCACAATGCAGCGTAGGAAGTGTCTTTGTTATTGCCGTTTGCATGCGCTGGTGCTATACATTTTCCTTTGAGATGTCGTTCCAATGCATACACAATGTATGTAACCCATATAACGCAGATACGAGTTCAAATATCATTTTTTTCCAGCATGCCAACCAATCGCTTATTTTTTTCAGTCACAATGACGTCCGTTCCGGCAACAAAACCGAGACTGTCGGAGATTCACCACCTCCTTGAACCAGCGGGTCTCCTCTCTTACTGCGAGAAATTCGAGGAAATAGGTGAGTCTAATCGATTAGCACAGCTTGCACAGCACACAGCACACAGAGCGCTTGTTGGTCTGTGCAGGCTATGGTAAGTGCATACTGAAAACCCTGTCTTTCGGTTCGAGTCACAACACACTCTGTCGCCTCATGCCATGGAACAACCGCATGAGTCAGTCAGAAGGGAAACACGCGAATCGTTATGGGTAATGATGATGAGTCCTTTCACTGAGTTCATATTCCCAAATATGAGTCTTGGTGTTTTTCGAGTAACGGATACTCCCACAACATCAGGAACTTTATTTTAAGATGATGAATGGGGAGTTCCATCGCCACGTCACACACTCTACCTCATTGCTGGTGGCGATGTGGGGAATGAAATAATGAGCCCCTTGAGTATAAGGATCGAAGTCCTATGTTGTCCAGAAAGGTAGAGAGAGCTTGGAGGGCAGAGCGTTGTTGGGCTGCGGATGTGGCCAGGGACCAAGCAGTTTCCTGTGGAGAGGGGAGGATGGGCGAGAGTCCAGCTGACTAAGGTTGCCAGCGTGGACAAAGAGGAAGAATGTGACCACAGTGGCAACGTCTGGAAGAGTGAACTTGTACACACTTTTACTGAATTGAGGCTTATTCGTGGAAGAAGCTGAGACACCATGCATTATCTTACGACGCAATGTTAATCATTTGATGTCACGTAATTTATAAATAGTCCTAACGTGCGAAAAAGAATATTTAATGTAACGTTTCAACGGGAACATTACATTAATTCGCAAATGCTCGTATACGAGCCCGTGGGATTTCACGCTTACGGTTTTAGTCTTGGTGTGACGGGCGACTACATTTGTTAATTTGTTTAATCTAGACCACGCTCGACATCGCGGCCCTTAGAGGCTTAGTAAACACCACTATGCGCAACGAACGCTCTTGAGCAACTCGATGCGGATCGGATTCAACCGTGCGAATTAGCGAATGTTTCTGTGAAGAGTTTGCTTTTGTTGCAGTGACATTCCTACCACACATGAACACCATCTCATGGTCAGCAGCACTGCCTGCGACAATGCCACTATGCTCACACACTGGGTCTCGATATTGGTTACAATGGGGTCCATCGGTGACCAGGGGCGGATTTAAGGGTCTGTCATGGGGGGGAGGGGGGTCTTAAGGAAATTTCGTGCTTTGCGGCGCAGCATCGTCCAGGAGATAGGGTTTTTACATAGGGAACATAACCGCATGGGGTCGCCCCCCCCCCCTCCTTAAATCCGCCCCTGCCGGTGACCCTGTATGAAAATGATTGTGTACGGTTTGTTGCGTGATCACCTGTTCGAAGTCTTCGATCGGGGTCATTGGGCTGAGTCTTGGGAAAACCTGATACAGCACAGCCGGTGACAGGATTCGAACCCGTGTCACCTCCCAGTCTCGGCGTGGAAAGCGATCATGACTAACGATCATGACTGGTGACTGATGATCATATGACTAGTACACTCAAGGGGAGGGGGAGGAGTGGAACGGAGATCAATAGCGGCTCCTTATAGTCCCTTAGACTGCTATTCCCTCCCCATTTTGGTGCCCTAACCCCGATGTTTAGTCCCTAGGACTGCAAATTGTTACTGACCTTCGTAAAATCACTTTCAGAATGCAACAGTCTACGTAAATGTGTGCTGTTGGTCAGTTTGGTGGTATAAGACTTTATAGTTGAGCCAACTTAGCGATATTCCACCCAGAGAGATTAAGGAACTGTTAGCGCATCTTTCTTCTCAAATTGTACCCTATGTATGCCGAAAGATTTTAGATCACTCCATTTTTTCTGTAACATGTACGAAGGTGGATATAACAACCTCCTGCGACGCATTCGTATAAACTGTGTTCATAAAGCCTCAGACGATTTTAACCCCAGTGCTGAAATTTCCCTTAGGAATGAACAATGTGCAGCAGCTTCGCGGCTTGACTGACGAAGAGTTCCACGAGGTCATCAACCGGGTAGACATGGCCGGGAAGCCGTTTCATGTAAAGAAACTCAAGAAGGTACTCGAAGAATGGACAGGGCCCACAGGTAACAGAAAGGCCACCAAATCTGGGGGAAGGGTTCCATTTTCTCTCACATGATGTTACACAAGCTTCCACACTCCGTCTTCTTATTCTCTGTAGACTCGCTTCAGTGCTTGACGTCATGGGGGTGCGGCGGGGCTGCTATCGTGCTTGGTGGACGAAAACCGCGCGATCAGTAATTGTGTGTTTTCGGTCACTATTAAGGGCATGCCGCAAAGTGGTGCAGCTATTGCATGTCCTTCGCGGTACAGAATGGAGAAATACGTCGCATACATCGTGCGGTTTCCGACTCCATTTTCTCTACCAGCTACGTCTACTCTATGCGCGTGAGCGGACGCACCCTCTTGTTTACAGACTGAAGTGGGTCTATGCATTACACAATGCCAAATATATTTTCGTCTAGAGCTTGTTAGATGATTGGCAGATCCCCTGCTAGGCTTCCAACTAGCATCTCTCGTGCGTTGTTTTCTTTCTTCGTTTCATTTCTAATTTCCCTAATTGCTGTCAAGGAGGCTATCCCTGATCACAGTCAACGGTCGCATATTCGCTGATAGGCAGCCCATTGGGCCAGCGTGCATAAATTTCTAGTGAGGCAGGTGATGAGCAAGATGAGAAAGAAGCAACTTGGCGGCACTACATGCCAGACTCACCGTGAAGACATTACATCGGTCTTTGCGTTTTCTAAAAAGGAGCTGTAAAGTAAATGGCACACATGTAGAACCTCTGTGCTTTCGTCAAAGCTTGTAACTTGGACGCTTCAGATGCCTAAAGTCTCTGCTGCAAATCCTCCTGCTTTTTCAGCAATTGCATTTCAAAAATTGCTTGCCAAGCAAAGGATGCCGATTCCGCGGTCTACTCAGACGCAACAACCCTTACTCGACTAGAACGCCGTCTACCGAAAAGGCAAGCAAACACCCAAGCGAGTTCGTGGCCGTATTCGCGAGTGCAGTGCACGCCTCATTATCGAAGTTGCAGGATTTGTGTTTCTCAGAATACAAGCCCGTAAGCCTGATATCCGTATGAACTATGAAGTGCTTGGATGCGAGTTTTCGGAGGCACTGCTCAGCGATGCAGCGACACAGAGACGCGGGGAGAGAGAAAGACCAACAGAGGGCGCGGACCGCGCACATACTCGAAAACTTCTGTTGCTTCACTTGTGTTCCGTCCTAGCATTGTTCTGAATTCATTAATCATTTGTACTGATCTTTTATCATAATATTAGTGTTGCTTCACAATGCGTTGCAATCTTTAATCGTCCATATTGGCTTCCTCGTGCTGTTCCCATGCTCCTATTTTTTCATTAAGGAACTCACGTTACATACGTGGCATTCCCTATCCCCGAGCCGTCCATGTGTATTTTTTCTCGTTATTCTGGTTCTGTGTTTTCCTCGCAGTAAGTGTACTAATGCTTCGTTGCTTGTTTGTATCTACTCTTGTATACTCGCATTTGTCTTGTTCTTTTGTGTCTACTTGTTTTCTACCTCTGTCTTCTTGCAAGGATATGATACGGTCGACGGCTATAAGGAAGCCGAACACTTCCATCCCCCTGTCTTCTGATATGTGCCGGATGAAACAAACCTGTTCCCGTGAAATGACTGTCGTGGTCTCGAGAGTCAATTAACGAAACAAGCAGAGGTATCGATGAACACTGGAAACTCAAAGACACTAGACAACAACCCAAAATACAGCAGCGACGACATATCATTGCTGGTTTTATTATACAACATGATCCCAGAGCAAAAAACGAGCCCCTGTAGCCACTGTTGCTTCGCGGCGCAAACACGGAAAAACGAGGGTCGCGGTCCAGATACATTACCGCACTTGACCTGTCTCTTGTATTCCAATTATTGTTGCTTACGTTCCTAAATTCCTTGCTAAAATTACAGGAATTTCTCGCTTCATCTCCAAAGGCATGGCTTCGACACCTGAATTTGATCTCAAGATGGAAATGTCGTCACAGTGGGAAGACCTCAGGAAGGAAATGCACGAAGCCATTGCGGCGGAAGACGAGGCTCGTGTTCAAAAGTGCCTGGATGCTGCACCTGCTTTGAAACTTTGGCTGGATCCTGTGAAAGAAAAATCAGCTCGTTACAGAGCTGTTAAAAAGAAAGCCATCCGTATACATGGCCTCTTAGTCTCGCGTGGATGTGGACTCAAGAACGACAAAGAAGCATCGTATTATCAATATCTGACAGGCGTTCATCGAGCTGAAATTCGACGGCAACGATACTACACCAAAGAATGCAAAGAATCCTACATCTATTACTTGAAAAGCAAATCAAGGAGCCACGTCGGATGTGATGACCTCGAGGGGCGATTGGAGAAGATGTTCAGGGAACTTTCAACCGACCAATTAAACGAGAAAATATTGAAAGTTGTTGCCACAGCACCGCATCTGGATATACTATTCGACTACAACAGTGAAAACGTTCAGGGGATCACGGGGTGCAGCGGCAGCCGCGTTCTCGGACTTACTGATTACGAAAAGCAAAGAATTTCTATCGGAGGCAGAGGAACGAAAGCCGAAATCCGGGGCACGTTCATTCACGAATCTTGTCATTTGGCACTTCATCTGGTGTATAAAAATGATGGCAAGCCATATTTCCGCGAAGATACAGAAATGGAACGGCGATACAGAGCCATTCTGGATGACATAAAAAAACGAAGAGAAAACGATGTGGATGTCTTGATCCGACAAGCTTTGATGAAAAATAAAGAACAAGAAGCGATTGTTCGCATCCCACACATACTAACTGAATATGGCAGCGATCATGGAAATAGGGTTCTCGAAAATGAGGTACCAGAACTACGAAAGTTTTTCGAGGATACTGTCATCCCGGACATGCAGAAATACATTCAAAATGGAATCCCGTCGATAGATGCGACAATGATAGAAAAGGTAAACGAGAGACTCAACAAAGCTTTCAACATTGGCAAACTCAACGTCAATTTCGAGAACCAACCGAAGAACAGTGTCTGGGAAAGCGGGTTACTTCACGTAGTTACGGGCCCAGAACTGAGGCTTCTCGAAATAATGGTTCACAACGCTGTGCAATCTACGGGACTTCCGTACATGTTTTTCGATGCAAAACAGCTAGACTCCACACTGAAGGATGTGTTACTAGACTACAAATATGCGTTTGTTCTTGTAACGGTCCAACAAAACAAGAACGTCCAAAAGATGATTCAGCTTTTCAGTGAAGTATCCTGTGTCACTGGATCAAAAGTCATCTTGCTCGTGGAAGACAGCGACAAAGACTACTTGATGGAACGAGTACAAGCAGATGCATTCTTTACGGAGAGGCACGAAGTTCACAGAATCGACGAAGCAACCTTTGCGCATGTCACGAATAGCTGCAAAGAAGGGATTTTCGAAAATTCCCGCGTAAAACTTCAGGGCCAAGACGTTTCTAAGTTCTCGGACGCCACAAATATTGATACCTTCTTACGTTGCGTTGACACTGCAGTTTTCCTAAAGCTATGTGAGTCGGGGAACGTTGACCTGGGACCTCCTCTTCATGAACTAGAAGAACGTGTTGAGAACTATTACGTGAAAAGAGAGTGTAGAAGAGCCGTGGAAATTAACTTGAAAGAATGCAATCTAGGCGACGACAGTGAGGCTTTCGCACTTCTGGGCTGTCCACACAATCAGGTCACAACACTTCTACCTCCCGGTTGTGAGGCAAAGGCCAAGAAGGATTTAAAGAATTTCGAGAAATTCGTACTCGTCCACGAGCCATGTGACTACGAAGCTCTCCTGGAAGATGGTCATTTCCGAAACAAAGTAGTGCACCTGCTAAAGTTCGACGAACCTCATAAGAGACTCTTGTGGACCAAATCAAATGGTCGTCTCAGTCACCTTCCAATGACGGGAAGTGAGAGTTACAACGAGGACGCCTTGTTAAACGTAAACGAGAAGGTTGTCATAGTCTCTGGTGCACCAGGTATGGGAAAGAGTACTCTAGCAAAGCGCTTGTGCACAGAAGTAAAAAATCGAGATACGAAGCGGTGGGTGATGTACGTCGACCTTCCTCAGAGAATGGCATCTGTTAAGACAGCGTCGCCGAGTCAAGCGGATATGTGCAGGTATCTAGCGGATCTATGCCAAGTACAAAAAGATGGTCTGGAGTTCGCTTTGTTCGAGGAAAGTTTGAACGTCGGAAGCCCTTTCAAGGTTGCCGTCATCTTCGATGCCTTCGATGAAGTGAACGAGGAATGCCGCAAGTGCGTCTCGGAGCTTACATCGTTTCTATCTGAAAAGAAAGCTTGCAAGATATATATGTTTACTCGCACTGTATTTAAGTCCCATGCACAAGATGCTTTCCACACGGTGTCATATGAACTCCTTCCTTTTTCAGACGAAAATCAGGAGGAGTTCATTAGAAAATATGAGGGAACAGCTCATTCAACCAATGAAAATACTGGAGTCTCCAAGCTGTTCCAGCGACTGCACACGAACTTGAAGGAGACAAACAAGACAATCCTAGAAACCCCTCTCCTGCTTCGTATGATCTTTGAAATGAAGAATGGGGAAATTGCAGAGTCTGACGATTACTCTTCGTTACTTAAACGTGCAAACATATCAGCCGATAAGAATAAGAACTTATATATTGTACACGTGTACAAGTTGTTTGTGTGGTACAAGCACCTTGTATTCAGAATTGAAAAAAGAAAAGAAAATCTCCGCCTACACGCCGTACAAGAGGAGAATGACTCCGCAGCGCTTCAGTTTTACGAAAACCATAAACTCCTCGCTATGAAGTGTATATTCCCTCAGGAAACCTTGAAATACTTATTGAACAAAGACGAATTAGAGAATATAGAGCCCGAAGGACGTTTAATGAAGGACGCAGCTAATAATTGTCTCAAAGAAGGATTTCTGAATGGTCTGAACAACGGAATTCCAGAGTTCGTTCATAAGACATTCGCTGAATTCTTTGCAGCCGATTACTTACTGAAGAAAGCGAAAGTAACAGAAAATTTAGACCTGAGGGATGTCATTGTCAATCTGTACCGTGAAGAAGAATACAGCGGTGTAATGATGTTGTTCGACGCACTGGCATCGGAGTCCTTTCCCCTTCACTCTGCTGTGATGAACAATGACGCTTCATATTTTGAGCAGCTCGATATCCAAAGAGAGGATATGTTGAAAGTCGATGAGCTCGAAAGGACGCCACTGCACTTAGGAGCCCTGCATTCTGATCAAGCAACATTGAAGAAGCTTCCGATGGATGATGAGCTAATCACGAAGGATTTGTTTCAACTGTCACCGTTTGGGTACGCAGAGCTGCGGTCTCCATGGGACGCAAAATACGCTGGAGAATGGATGGAATGCTTGCGGACTGAGACTTCGGCTGCGGGAGACAGACTTAACGTGTTATGCGCTCGATGCAGTGAGGAAGCAGTGAAACGTTCTACCAAAAATCTACGCACGTGTGAAACCTTCGAGGAAAAGAGACATTTTCTTGAACGAGCAATATTCACGGCTGTGAGACACGACCTACGAGGCGTTTTAGACGTGTATCTGACCTATGTGTCCCCGAGAGAGAGTACAGTAGATCTGCACAGAGACATCATGGACCAATTAGAATCACGCAAGGAACGAAGCTCGAAATGTTCTGCAGAGTCTTCGGTAATTGGAAACCTTGATAGTTTTACAGACAGTAGCATGAGAACTGTCCCTTTTTACGCAAAGTCCGAGACTGTTTGTAAAATGCTCCTTCCTTACTGCGATCTGGGAATTCTTGATATGGATGGAAACACAATGTTGCACATTAGCGCGAAGAGGGGAAATCTGGAGACAACACAGATTTACCCCGCATATTTATCCGTTAACAATAGAAATGGACGCTTTCAAACTCCTTTGCACTTGACTAGAGATGCAGAGATTGTGAGGCTACTTCTTCCTCTTTATTCCTCAGTGAATGTTCTCGATTATCATGAAGAAACTCCGATGGATATATGTGCAAAGAGAGATGATTTGGAGGCCATGAAGTTGTTACTCCTTCGCACTCGGACATATGACGAACATCACATCAGGCTGAACACAACGCTTCATGAGGCTTCTGCCTCTCTTTCCCTTAAAGCTGTGACGTTTCTTCTACCCCACACAAACGCGCACATGCTTAACTGGGAAGGAGAAACGTGCTTAGCAGTTGCTCGGAGAAGTCGCGAATATGAGAAGAGTTTGAAGTCCAACGTTGTGAGTTGTCTCATCCCACACTCGCTCGTGAACTCACCTGAAACGTTCGGCTCATCACCGTTGTACGTCTGGGCGAATGATGGTGTAAGGAAAGTGATGCAAACTCTATGGCCTTATTTGCGACACAGTGACCCTAGGCATGCACAGAGGATCAGCAGAAACTCCGTGTATGCGGAAGTGAATTGGGATTTCCAAGAAGAAATTTCGTGTTTGAAACTTCTCTTCCTCCATTTAGATGTCATCGCTGGTGATCCTGATAGCCGCAAACTGCTACATGATATGGCCAAGGACAGGCTACGTAAGATAAAAGAAGAAAATCTCATTAATTACATGAAGCTGTTACTGCCGCATTTAAATCTCAGTGAGCAGGATTATGTAAAACGCAGAGTAAAAAATGATCACATCGTTACCTTATATCGGGGATGGTCGCACATGAATAACACCAATGATCCCCACATTGACGATGTCGACGCGGAAATGGTCGATGACGATGGCAATATCAAGTTGCTAATAGAAGCAGAGGAAGGTAATGTGGAAGCTGTGGAACTTCACCTCTCACATTCATCCGTATACTTTACAGATAAAAAAGAGAACACTGCATTGCACTTGAGCGCGAGGAAGGGACACACAAATGTGGTGAAGTTCCTCATTCCTTTTTATAAATCAGTGGACGTGATCAATATGCGTCGAGAGACACCCATGCATGTGTGCGCCTCAAATGGACACATGGACATTATAAAGTTATTATTACTCCGCTCTAGAATGAGTTCCCGTGACAAGGATGGAAGGACACCTCTTCACTTTGCCTGTATAAGTGGTGCCGTTGACATCGTGAACTTCCTTCTTCCCCACTCGTTCCCTAATATGCGCGACATATTCGGTTGCACATGGTGCTTTCTTTCCCCTAAAAGTAGCAACATGAATGTTCTGAGATGCCTTATCCCACACTCTCTTATGAACTGTCCAAATAAATACGGCGAATCACCAACACGAAGGTGTGCAGAAGATCGTACGAGAGAAGAGCTGGTGACATTATTGCCATATTCTTGTGATTATGACGCAGCGAGTTTATTGACTATTCTCCCGCTGTCATTTTGGAAGGAGTATACGGGTATGGGAACTACGCTTTGTCTGAAACTGATGGTACTCCACTCAGATGTCAACGCAGTAGATAAGTGTTTCTGTGCAACACCCAGCCGCATTCGAAAGTATTATGTAGAGAGTGATTCATTCCTGCGTCCAACAAAGACTGAGATATCACTACTCCTGAAATATGTTCCTCTCTTGCTTCCGCATACAAATGTTTCTGCTAAGGATTATGAAGGCAAGAAACTATTACAAGGAGCCCTCCGAAGTAGGAAATATCCCAAATTGGATAGCTTCCTTCAGAAATGGACTCGCTTGAGTGACTTTCATTCATGATGCTGACGATTGTTGGCAACGGTTGTGGTTAAGCACCAAGTGCCACTGATCTGTCAGTGGACACGAGCTCTGAAGACGATATGGCAGTTTTAATAGAGGTATCAACAGCAGTATACTGAGTCCTTGCCTTCATCCGAGAAAGCACAAAAATTCATCCAGTGTCAAAAATGAAAGAAAACAAATCACTCCTGTGATTTTTTTGTGATTGTGATTATGACTAACGCATTTTGTTTCTTATTCCTTATGTTACAAAGTACCATTCCGTAGTAGGTTCATAACGTGATTTGAAAATGTGTAAAAAATGTGTCTATTCCTAATGTGCTAGTAATGTGGTTAGCTATGATATGCCACAGTATTAGAATACGGCTGCGTGCGATTATGTTTGGTGTCAAATGTATATACCCAAATGTCAAATGTAAATGAACAAAAGTGTTTTTCGCACATTGGAAAAGGTTTAATTCAAATTATTTTGGAACTCTCGCTCACTTCGCTGCAGAGTTGTGTAAAGTAAATATTGTCGAGCGAAACACATGTGCGATACAGTCGTACTTTTATTACGACCTAATAAATGTAAGGGTTCCAAATTGCTTTTCCAGTTATTGTTACAGGTTACGGAACATATTACTTTGAAGTAATCAAGGTTCGTGTAAAGGAACCTCGACTGACTCAAATATGCCTGTTACAAATTAGATTTGTGTACGTGTGATTAAATGATTATATGCAGTTGTCCTTGGAAGTAATGTGTCCACTTAGATGTCATCAAGAGATGCAGGTGGGGAGAAAATTCAGTGAACCGGTAAGCAAAGATGAAGGGAAGTGTCCCAGGAGGAGAGACGCCCATATATTTCGAACAGAGACTGCTATTCCTCTTCATCATGAGCGAGAATCAGAATTAGCGGCTCGCACACAGCGCAGGACATGTCCTAGGGCCTCATAGCAGCCACAAGGACACGTGTTTCGAGGGGACGCAAGTTATAGTTATGGCCAGCTTGTGAAAGCTCGGGATGCGTGCTTTAGTTGTTATTACAGTTACTTTTGCGGATTCCAATTACCCGAGCAGCGCACAATATTGGTCCAATATTGGCACTGTCTCGGTTTTAGTGAGCCTAATGAGGGCCAATCAAGCCAATGAAGAGCAATAAGTGGTCTTATCTTGGCTCCTCCTACTCTCACCACTGTGCTACCCATGGCAGTGTTTCAGTACCTACCCAGGTAAATATAACAAAAAAGACGAAAGAGATAGAGAAAAAATAATGCATTGTACTGTGATGCCTTCCCGTTGTCGTGCTGCCATTCAAACCAACTAAAACTAGACCAGAGTAGCAGTTACTATAGCTACAGAGCATTCGTATTCTTCATTGGCTCACCACGGGCTTGCAACATTGGACCATTATTGGCACTTTCATTGGAGTATTACCAGACCTTTGTTGCACGGCCTATATACTGGAACAACGTAACTTATATTGACTGCCAATTTTAGACCGATATGGGACCATTGATGGCGTGCTGTTTTTAGAGTTATGTTTAGAGTTACCAAATTAAATTTTCGCAGCCATCTTGTGCTCCCACCACATCACTTTCATAGCTGCTTTCATATCGTGCATTCGTGCTGCCCAAACTCGAATACGCATCGGCCATATGGGATCCCCATCAAGAGTACTTAATTCAAGCATTAGAGTCAGTTCAAAATGTGCTTCATTACATCTAACTATTCCAGAGACGCGAGTGTTTCACGTATAAAGAAAAAACCTCGACGTTGATCTTCTAAGTCAAGACGGTTGATAGCCAGGCGGTATCTCTTCCATAAAATGCATCACAACACAAACGCTGGCGATCGTCTCCTAGTCCTTGCTAACTAGATTTCTAAAAGCGATAAAACTCCAGTGCAGGGAACACAGACAGACAAAAGAGACGACACAAAGTTCTATCGCTTTTTAACTACATTTCATCTCGTCTGAACGACATCCATGTGATTAAGCTTCCCCATTGTAATATCACTTCCTTTCTGAAATAATTCTTTCCTAACGATATTAGT
The DNA here is from genome assembly GCF_037126465.1 of Ornithodoros turicata. Classification (NCBI taxonomy): domain Eukaryota; kingdom Metazoa; phylum Arthropoda; class Arachnida; order Ixodida; family Argasidae; genus Ornithodoros; species Ornithodoros turicata. Next base: position 233,205 of record NW_026999423.1, read on the forward strand.
GATGGAATCTCCAGCCTGAACATGTTGCTTGTACACTCGACACTATACCAGGTGGAAAATATCTGCAAGTGGAACCACTTGGAAATTGTCCACTTTAAAATCCACTTCGAAGCCGTTCCACTTTGGAAACCACTTGGTAGTGGTTCCACTTCGGAAACCACTTACATATATGCTTTTCCACTTTGGGACCTATTTGCAAATGGCTCCACTTGCAGAACCACTTGCTAATGAGTCCACTTCAGTTTCCAGCTTACACTCTACGCCCAGTAACGGTTACGTGCCACACGAACATCAGCTTCATTATCTTCTTCTTTCTGATTCAAGATGTACGGCAAAATTGATAAAATATGAAGTACCGCGCACATACCATTTCGTGCATGAGGTACACATGCGATACGATGCGCCTTCGCCACGTACGAACGAGACCAGACAAACGTCAAACATTGTCAGTTCTCATTTCAAGCTTCCAACCTGACAACGGAATCATGCCGCCAGCGAAGTCCAAACTGAAACAGTCTCACACATTCGCGACGTGCATAAAACACACACACACACACAATGAGGTATTGAGCAACACACTATTTTATTACGGAAATACATACCTTGAATTGGCATATCCAGGATAGAGCCCTGCGCGGATGAGATTTTTGGCATCCGCATCCGCAACATACACAACAGCTTACACCGCATCCGATCCGCTGAGCAAAACGCACCATCCGCATCCGATCCGCAAAATCCGCACGTTTCGAAAGACGCGTAAAGACCGCCGGAAGCATGTTTGTATAATTTCGGATGCCTCCATGCTGTCACGGAAGGACTCAGTCATGACGACAAGCAAAGGTAAACCTTTCAACAAACTCGATATGGAGAGACTTCTGGAACGCGTGGAACGCTACCTCGTCGGTGCTCGCGCGGTTCGAGACGCCTGAATGCCTCCTCTCCCGTCTTGCCGCCGTGCATGGTCAAAGGTGAACCCGAGCATGCGCTCGCTGTCGGCTGTCGGCGCGCAATACAAATAAATTGCTGGTGGAAAAATGACAGCACGCGGTATATCCGCATCCGACCTCGCGCCATCCGCATCCGATCCGCACACCGCAGAAAGTGTTAAATTTTCATCCGAATCCGCAAGTATCTTGCGGATATCCGCTTCCATCCGCGGATGGTGCAGGGCTCTAATCCAGGTTGACACAATAATGGAAAACATCTCGAGCACACTGTCGGGAAGTGTTTCACACGTATACACATGTTTCAATGTCACAAGGTATCGCACAATGGACAGACAATATGACAATCTGCAGTCCGCGCTTCTTAAGATGATCAGGTACGATATGAATCTCGGGACATTTCGAGATCCAATATTGGAAGTGCAGCATGAAGAAAGCCAAATCTGAAATTTTCAAGGAAAAGTTCAGTCACATATTAGTCATGTTCGGACTGCAAGTTGGTCCACTGGCTTACCCTTCCAAGAAGCGAAGCCAACAGAATCGAGACTGAAATTAGCAGAAGCAGCTCACGACGCAGAAATCACATTCTCCGTTGTTCTCCATCCGAGCCATCCGAGCGAGCACCGTGGAACGGTTCTGTTGCAACTTGCAATTAGAGGTGCGCGCCGTGGGCATTTTTTTCGGCGGCGGCGTAGAGCACGTTGAAGGCCCGGCGGCGTCGGCGTCACGCCGATGCTGTCATATCGGCGTGCGCCCCGTGGGCTGTCAATATGTTCTCTTCTCCAACGGGGACGCACGAACACCTCAGAGCGGTGGTATTTTCTCCATCATAGTCAACGCGACGGTGGCAGTATTTACTGTACCTTGCACCAAACAAGTGCGTCAGCACTGGATAGTATTATGAAAGAAAACCGAACACACAAAGGAACATTAAGAGATAGTAAAGCACTTCAAGAAGGTCGTCGACCAAGAACTTCGACTGGGCGCGTTACGTGCGCGTTAAGCGCTGGAGAAAACAACATAGCTAGATAATCAGAACGTCGAGCCATCCCTTTAATGGCAACTACACGTAACAGTTATAGCGAGGGCTAATCGAATGTTCACAGGACGGCGACGCGTGAAAGCTCTGTCCACTGATCCAGTGGCTCTTTTTGGGAAACCACATAAATATGCGAACGTTAGCAAACGATATGACATAAGGCGCACCCACCACGTCACTGAACAGTATTTTTGCAGAGGCTGTAGTTATCGTGAATAAATACTGTAAAATCATTTAATTTCGCAGCCCTAAATTTTCGCGAATCGAGTAGGGATATATTCGCAACAACTAAATTTCGCGCACTCCACCAGTTCCTCGAATTTTCTCGATTCGCAAAATTCGCGAAAATTAAGGTCTCGCGAAATTAAAGGGTTTTACGGTATAAACTTGTCCAGAACGAGTGGGTTGAGCCTGCCATGCTTCGCGCGCATTATAAGCCCCGCAATTTCGCGATTGAAAACACCCTCTCTGACTATGTGCTTTTCGCCGGCAGACACAAAATGCACTATTTGCTACGTACTTTTCGAGCGCAGAAAGAGCGACGGCCAATCCACGTGAGAGGATCAAGTGCTTTGGAGCGATCGAGCTGATTGGTGTAGGCGCTAATCTGTTTGTCAGATAGACCGCTTTCCAACCCAGATAAGGCGAAAGTCGCGTCATTTCTGCGCTCGGAAATGGCGTACTTCTTGTTTCGGCTCATTTGCATAGCGACATTCAGCGTCGGATATTTCAACACACGTGCGCGTTTAAGAACATGGAATGGCTTTCAACGATGAGTATCTTCCGTTCTGCTATCCCGTTTTTAAGCAAAATTCCTTAATTACAGAATTAATGAATTTGGGGTAATTAATGATCTTATAGTTACATACTTTCTTCGAGATAATATTCGCATGACCAACTCAAAAGCGGCATGTATTTCGTCCCGCTATTTTTTAACAAAAATTCTGTGACGAATAAAAAACAAAACACCCTGTATATGGATAATGACCAGTGCTATGGTGTTGGTGGATGACCGGCAAACAACCTGCAAGAATTGAATGACAAGTTTTCCTGGAGTTGTGTGCCTCCAGGGTCGACTATGAAACGAAACTCTAAAGCATAAACAGCATATCAGGAGATGAAATTGTCACTGCTAAAAACACCACAAATGAAGCCTGGAACCTAAGATGAAAGAAAAACAAACAAAATATTAGGTATGGGAGATATTCGTTTATAGAAAGTGGATCAAAATGGGCACGTTACACAGCCGCGCCGATTTTTCAACATCGGCGGCGGCGGCGGCGGCGCGCCGACATTTTTGGTACGGCGGCGACGGCGAGGCCCCGACATCCGGCGGCGGCGCATCGGCGCACACCATGGAGGAAGGAAAGCTTTCCTTCCTCCATGCCTCTACACGACCATAACACACTCGCTCGTTCGCCTATGGGACTTCCGTCCGCGCCTCGAGGGGCGGAAGTGCCGTATTTACGCGCGGAGCGCCCTCCAGAGGCGCCACTTGCGGGACCCAGAAGAGCGCCTGTTGTAGCTCAGCTGTGTGCAATATGAGTGGTCCTTGTGGTTAATTCTTCGTGCGTACATGTTTGTGTAATGTCACAGGTTCTCTGTTCATGTGGAGCTAAGAGTTGTGAAACTAAATACTCAGAAATAGGCTGTGGTATGTAAGCGTAGGTGGCATGTAAAACTGTGAAACTCGCGAACTATGTGCCGTACATCGTACACATAAACTTGGCAGCAGCACCTTGCGTGTTGGGCCAATTATCATGCGTTTATGATTGTCAGACGCAAGCGCGTTCAGACTTTACGTTTCACGTGAGAGGCGTTCCGTGTTAACATACAGGGCAGTTACAGAGAATGGGTGAATGCGACCGTAAGAAGAAACTGTTCCTGGCAAAGAGATGACTGACACCTGTTACGACGTCCAACAGAATTTGTTGTATAAGCAAGCACTTCAGTTTTAAATCAGCTGTTGCTTGTTTTGTTTTCCTACGTATTGGTCCCTTTTTATTTTACTTTTACACTTCTTTTCTTCTTTTGCGGTTTGCCATTACAATGCTCTGCTAACCTTTATTATGCTGTTCGGATAGAAGCCTCTCTGAGAATTTTTCTTGATGGTGGCTTTTCTGCGACGCTACCTTTTGGTGCTTTTTTTTTGTGTTCGTTTTGCACTCGTGGGAGATGCAAGGCTGTGTAAACTTCGTGATCACTAAACGTAGGTACCGTAGCCACGGTGCCACGTCTGAGAATTTTGCGCTTTGCGCCGGTGCTAAAGTCTTCGGCCTTAAAATGCCGAGAACACGCAGAGTTCGAGCTATGAGCATGCAGGCGAAAAACGATTTTAGATGGACAATATTTCGCTGTTGTTGCAGACAATGGTCGCGGCTGATTACTTTGTTGTACGAAGCATCTTCATCAAATTTAATGCAAGCTCATCGGCACCAGTGAAGATGCTGTTCTCCTTTGCGAATCTGATTGTACGGCCGAACACAAGAATCATAAGTGATGCGGTCAAAAACTTCTAATATTAAAATTACCGTGATAATCTAACACATAAATGCTATTTTTCCTTGCTGACTCGTTGTTATGTTCATCGTTACTGTAAAACCCTTTTTTTTTTCGCGCCCCTAATTGTTCGCTAATCGGGGGCACGGACCATGTTCGCGACCACTAAATTTCGCGAATTGTGGGTGCTCGATGCGACGAGATGTCTGTCCTACACATGCTTATCACACGTCAATCATACGAAACACATTGACTTCACCATTTTCACGAGCTCTACACTTACCACACCCACCTCTACATCCGTCCCTTTTGCTAGGGGATGAGGCTCTTCTACCATTGGAACGGGTTTTAGCTTCTTTGAAGTCATTGGTCTTCTAACGCATTGTAGTTCTACCTTTTTATGTCCTTTTATTCTATAACTGTGCAGTTTTGTCTTAACTGAATCATGAATCACTCTACTTTTAACTAGTACTCCTTAGTGCTCCTTATCATTGTCTTGGCCATCATCATCTCCCACACACTCACCATAGTTTTGGCGCTCAATGGCCTTTGTTGCCTTTGTGCCATTAAACCCAAAATCCCTCTCTCTCATTGCCTTGGAACAATATGGCCTTCGTTGCTTATGCGCCAAGAAAACCTGAATCATCATCATCATCCTTTTTCACGGTTACCTCTATTTGCCGTTTTAAGTTTTGACCTCATATTATCATTCTCCCCAATCTCCTCGTTGTTATTCTGGTCGTTGTTTTTTCTTCATGAAAGTGAAACAAGCTGACGCTCGGGGAGACCTCCTTTCGTCCGCTTATCTCGGAATTTTGGGCCGCCACCTGTAGTTCACTGGAATCGCGAATGGGAATGGAAACAACCGCTATGTTTGCACTTTGCACGGGTGTGTGTTAGAGGGCTTTTGTCCCTCTAAGTGTGGTAAGTAGAATAATAGATAGTTGTCGTCATTATTCTGGCATACAAAGCGATACGACGAGTCCTATCTATATGAGAGCATCCCGACCCTTTAATATTTGCACGTAGTCGTGTAACTTTATTCCTTCGGCAGACTTTCCAGGCGAATGTCAGCACCGTTCCCCGTGAAGTAGGCCAAGGACGCATACTCACCCCCACTCCTTCCTGCTGTCCTCTCTCCATCTGTTCACATCTGTACGCCGCTCATAGCCAGACTTGATTCGAGACACTAATACGGAATAAAAAAAGAAAAGAACGAGAAAACTTGTAAACCCACAACTTTATTCTAAACCCACATTCTCACACAAGGAGGCGACACTTACTCGTACGACAAACAAAGACGCGGTGAATGATAACGCAGATAACGCCTTATCGGCCTTCTACTCCTACATAGGCAGGTTTCCCATAAGCGTCGCTCCAGACTTCGCCAGGTGTTCGATGGATCTCTATATCTTCACATGATCATCAGTGGAAGTCTAAAGTGAGGTGAGATCCTCAATGCGTGTATTGTTCAGTATTACCAATGTTGCGTTGCATATAGTACTGTAGTGTTTGGATGAGATTTCTATACTGTTCTTACTGTCTTCGTAAATTGCTTTTAATCAATGTAGGGGGGCGTATCTTTAGCGAGCAAATTCTTTTGTGTCTATCTTCGCTGATCGTGTTACTTCTTTACTGCCCGCTGATTATTACGGTGTACTCTCACAATAAGTCACGCATGCTACTTCCCAGAACGTTACTTACGTACCCTAGTGATCACCGATGCATAACGTTGCTTCTCTTTGGATTAATTGAAATCATCACTTTCGCCGGTTTCGCACCGAAAATTTCCCACATGTTGGTTCGTTTTATTTTATTTTTCGGTTCATATTTTACGACTAAATCCAATCTTCGTCATTGCTGTTACTATCCATAAGCATCCATATAGTACGCCCATCATTGTCCTCTTATCGTCCGATGCACCGTGTAGCATTCGCAGTAAAGAACAATCTTACTGGTCCACCACTTACGATTTCTTGTGGTGTTTTATCCGAACAGTAGGTTGCCCTCTGAGGTTTTTTTATAGAGTGCTAAGTTTCACATTTGCTGGCTAGGAATGCTCGCCTTGGGTAGCCTGCAGGTGAAAACAACTGATAAGACGATAAGAACCCATGAAGGCATCACGTGAATGACCACTCGAAATTTATCTTTTCTGACGACGTGGCAGCGTTACCCACACAGGGCATATGACCTTATAATAATCTCTCTCACTTCTAACTCGATTACGAGCCATTTTCGTCAGCAATTTTTGTATTTGTTTCCAGGGAAGGGTAATGGTAACGGAAACAGAAACGGTATATTACCGAAATTGGAGATGGTAACGGTAACGGAAACGGATACCACTGTCCTCCATTACCGGAGACAGAAACGGAAACGAAAATTATCACCGGTATTGAATTCGGGTAATGACTATTACTGTTGTGCGATGGCATTTCAGTGACTGTTCATTTCATTTTTGTATTTGAATGACTCCATTCCCTGTAATACTCTAAATACTACACGAGAGCATGGAAACAAAGCGCAGTATCGAAGGTGCATCACTCGCTTGCCTACTCGTGACAAGCACTCTACTCCAGCATAGCACGAGGAAGACAGCGTATGATTTTTTATTTTTATTTTTTACTTTCTTTATTTCACCGTGGCTATGGCAGTATTGTGTACTACCGAGAGCGTCCGCCTAATCAGGGATGGGCATAAATACATTTTTTGAGTATTTAAATATAAATACAAAATCCTTTGTTGACAGGGGTATTTAAATACTCTTCATAAATAGTTTTCAACGTGAGTATTTAAATACAAAATTTAAATACTGTATTTAAATACCGTAACTACTACCATAAATACTGTGAGGAAGATGTCATCTGGAATTATAGAAATAATTATGATCATAAGGACAAATCAGCAAGAAAGAGTAGCATTTATTTGTTAGATTATCATGGCGATTTTAATATTAGAAATTTCTCGAAGACTGCTTCTTTTAGGCATCTTCTGTTCGGCCGTACAATCAGATTCGCAAAGGAGAACAGCATCTCCACAGGTGCCGATGAACAAATACTTGTATTAAATTTGACGAAGATTCTTCGTAGAACAATGTAATCGGGTAGTCACGACCGTTGTCCGCAACAACAGCGAAAAACTCGCCATCTAAAATGGTTTGTCGCATGCGCATGCTAGCGCAAACCCGGCATAATTGCGCCCCAAACTCGCCCTTCTTCCCGAAAGGTCAAATGCAGGGCGACTTTAAGATATGAGTCAGTATATTCTGTATTTAAGAGTATTTATAAAGTATTTACAAGAATAAATACCCGAAAATTGGTATTTAAATATAATTATAAATACATTTTTCGAGTCTGTATTTAAATATAAAATATAAATACATGTATTTACATTTTAAATAGTATTTTAATTACAATGTATTTAAATACTGCCCATCCCTGCCGCCTATGAATGCGACATTGGATGGAGGTTACGGCCACCTTGGGTTGCTGGACTCAGAGTGACTGAAGACATGCTCCTATACTTCTTCAAAAATCGTGCACGATGTGCGAATCCCAACGACGTAAAATTACTCGTGTAGTGTGTACGCGTGACACCGAAGCAACCTTGGGCAAAACAGGGTGCTGCCAGAGTCTGTCCTCCCGCAGCTCTGTAACAGCCGTTCCGTTACCGGAAACAGTAACGGAAACGTAACGGAAACGAAATTAAAAGCTGGTATCAGAAACGGATAACAGAAACGAAAATATAGCAGTAACGAAAATGGAAACGGTAACGAAAATACGTCCGTTATCCTTCCCTGTTTGTTTCCAGTCTTATGAAGCACGAAACGAAACATCACAATTATGCGTGTTCATGAATATAGAGGCAATGTCAACGTGACTAGTGTGATTCCCGAAGTGATCGTGCTCCTACGCAGTCATGGCCACTAACTACTTCTACAGTAGTTTAACTATCAGTACTAACTACTTCGCGATTGAGTAGATAACTAGTAGTTGAACTACTCTTCCGGGGGTAGTTAAAACAACATTTTAACTACCGCAATGTAGTTTAACTGCATCTACTTAACGTTGTCCATCAACACCAATTCCTTGTCCGCTCCTTGCACCAGGCAGGTGGAGCCAGCGTCGTATGTCCCCCAGAGCCGTATATAGAGAGAGTTTGGCCATCTTTTGATCTTTTGCCGCTTCACGGGCGGAGCCTGTTTTGACGTCAAGGTCGGTGTGGCACCGCCCAAAAAGCCTGAATCCAAGCGAAATCCGCTTATCAGCCAGCAGGTAGGCGCCATCTTGATGCATTTCACCGGCTGGTCGACATGTACTTTTGTCGCGCTCAATGTAATCTACCAGGGTCGCCGGCTTATAGCCCACAGGCGCCCGTGAAATCGGGGCTTTGTTACCAAACTGAAAGGATTCAAGGACGAAGAGGTCTCGAAGGACGCGGTACGCACGTGTCTTCCCCTTGCATCGTGACCAGCGCTTTGCACCAGCATGGCGTCGGCAACAGGTTGACGACTGGACAACAATAGAGCGCGAAGAGGGAGGTCGTTCAGCAGTGACGTCGCATGACGCGATTCAAGTTAGGCTCCTCCTAATGGCCAAACTCTCTCTATAAACGGCTCTGATGTCCCCTACCGGCGCTGTGCAAAATGTTCGGTAGTGAAGGGTGCGTATCCTCGCTTGCTTTGACTACACGATTTGGCTGGGTTGCGGCTGTTCCTGCTCTATACTTGTTGTTGATTGTTATGATACGGTTTCTGGCCCATGAACTTCCTGGACGATGTTTTTGACAAAGTAGGGCTGTCAAAGGGTCAATGACCCGTGAATGCACACCACTCGACTAGTGCTGAAGATGTCCCAGTGCATTGTCGCAATGTGTGCTGGCTTGGAACCATGACAAAATAGGCGACTTTTGCGAAATTCTATTTCCGCACGCACGTAATCTCAGTAGTTGTCGGTTTGTTGAATTGTTATGTTATGGTTGAACGGTTATGGTATTATGGTTACGCGGGGGGGTGGAGGTGGATATGCAGAGGTAAAACACGCGGAGAGGTAGGTCACAGCTACGTTGGTCACTGGGTTTACATAAACTATTCACATACGGTACAGGTGATAACAAATTCCCATTAAAATTGCCGTGGATACGGAGCTGGCGTTTCGTTGGCCTGGTGGCTGTCTGACATAAACGAAATTATGTCTGTGAGAGCTCATTGCACAAATTTAAGAGTACACTCTGCAGAAACGTTTGAAACGAAAATTAAATTTCGAAAATTCAGAACTACACAGCAATTTTTAGACCTGTAATTGAACAGTAGATATGAGGACACCTTTACCTTAATATTATGTAACGTCTTTTTAGCTTGTCATTTAGAAAGCCCTGTAATGAGAGGGGTGGATTTCCGCGTGTTTTGCTGCACACTTAATAGCGAGTTTTAGTATAACGTACGCTGTTCCCTTTGCGCCCATAAGGGACAGCGTTGGTGATTCATTGCACGCACAAGACATAAGCAGGGCTTTACGCATTGCGCAGAACCAAGATGCTGTCCCTTACGCAAAGGCGACAGCGTACGGTATGCTAAAACTCACTATATTATTTATTACGGCCCCTTCCTATAAGAATGACCATGTAGCACCGCAATTTCACCTCACGCTCGAATTCCACGAAGAATGTATTAAAAGAGAACATCAAACCCATCCATCAGAAACCAGAAAAAATAGAACCCACTACAAAACCGCAAAAAAATAAAACAAAATAAATAGATGAATAAATAAAAAGAAACAGCAACCGTAAAAATATCGAATCCACGGGAGAAATTGGAAGTAGTATTCGACTCCTCCTTAATTTCGGTGAGGTTTGCCTGGCAACCTTGTCGCGTCTGATACATGTTTCATTACAAAAAAGACGAACGCGCAGTGTAACATTGTCTAACTTAGAGCCACTAAATAAAGGTGCGTTGTACGGAGCGATCGTAATAAGCTTTGCTTTAGTGGATACCATGTAGCAAGACAAGTCTAACCGAAGGAAAGTAGGAGAGCCACCCCAAAGTTACTCCCCAAATGTTAACACGTGGCTGGTAGAGGGCGCTCTAGCTCCTGGAGAAACTTTACTGCAAGGGGCGGGTAGTGTTCTTGGACAACTAAACACGAGTCACAAGCAATGACAAGCTTTGACTCAAGCCATATGCTACGATTGTCAAATACAAGGCTTGCGGAGAGATTCTTTCTGTGCCTACGCGATAAACTAAGTTGCAGAATTATTTCGCAGCAAATGAGGCTTCACTGGACAAGCATTAAAAGTGCAGATTTAGTACACATGCACGGCACAATTGCTCTGCACCTTCGTTCTTGTCAAACAAGTAGCTCAAGGTCGGAAGCACAAACGCGCCGTAAAGCTTGCGGCAAAATCGGAAATAGTTGGTGCCTTCAGTAACCTGACTACTGTAGTTAACTACTCGAAATAGTAGTTTAACTAGTAGTTGGCACTACATTTCTGCAAGTAGTTGATAACTACTTTTTAGCTACAGTCACGTAGTTTAACTAGTAGTTTAATTACATGTAGTTAACTACTGGCCATCAGTGCTCCTACGCACTTAGTTGGCTATTCGTGTGCCTGTATTTAGCCCAAACAGGACAATATATTGTTTTCTGTTTCTGACATTGCCTATTTGTCTGAAAGGTAGTTTCGAGTTTGATTTCGACTAAGAACCTTTTTGCCTAGTTGCAACTTCCAGTCTTCAAAGCAGCTCCGCGTTCTAAGCGATACTAATTTGCTCCGCATTTCGTAGTCCACAGACGCGACGGGCTAACCGTATTTCCTTGCGTCAGAGGGCTTGTTGTTTGAATAAGTTTTGTTTCACGGAATTATTTTTATTCGCTGTTGAACACCTCGTGAGTGCGAACAGTTAGCGTTAAAAACAGTGCCTATAGAAACTGAACTGCACGGCGTCTTCATACGTACATAAAAGGGATTCAGAGCACAGGACCGAGAACAATAGTATTCTGCACATCCTATTTATTTCGGACAAAAGTTTGTTGCTTAACACGTTCGTTGTTGAACCAAATTTACAGTAGTATGTAGTACATTCATAATCAGCCCTGAGACACAGGGACATAAATAAACTACACGGCACCAGCCCACCTGCTTCATTGCTTCAGTGATGTTATACGAGCTCGAAGTCACCAATTATGGTACCTGGATCACAGGAAAAACTCTAGTATAGTTACGCAACATGCCCTATAATCTGCCTTGGTAAAAGAAGCGTCCGACCCACTACCTGGACAGAGCGTCCTCAGCTACGGTCGCTCCGTCGAGGATGTGGTCCCACTTGCATACGTGTCACGGACGAGGAAGGGGACAATCCTAGAACAGCCGGAGTGGGCATTTAGCTCAAATAGTATAATAACTAAAATACAAAAGTGCAAATAACTGAAACGGCTAAGTGGCGCGATTCATAACAAGAAAATCCTGGCATACATCCTTATGCCTGTGAACTAATACCCCATTTAGACGTACTAATTTAGTGTCACTTTCAGCGAGTACACTTGCAATAAGTGTCATTCTTTACGAGTCACACGGCATCTTTTAGTGACACTAGATGCAAAGTACACTTACGATGAAGTGAGTTCGCCAAACTCACTTCACTTTGCCTGCAACAATCAAGTACGTAGCCTCCACGGCAGGAATTGCGTAACAAATGCTTATTTTTGGAAAAGGAACGAAACAACCCAACCGGAATTTATATTTGGACAAGTTTGTTAAGACAGCGCTGATTTATATAAGAAAGACGTAAGGATTTTTTGGCGTGATTTACCGGTACTCTCGTTCACAGACTGCCCAGTAGAGGTCGTAATCCACTTCGCGGCAGCCATATTTGTTTACATTGCACGGTGGTTAAGGGTTTCCGGCGAAATTGCGAAATACCCGCAGTGAAGCACTGAATAACGGAAGACAAAAAAGACAGGGCGTCATGGTCTGAGATAGAAACCCATGCTATCAGAACATGGGAGGACCAAGCGAAACGCGAAAGTGTATGCTGACATCGCGGGCCAGTTGCACGCGCAAGACATAGTAAAGACCACCAAAGAGGTGAAGAAGAAGATTGAAAATTTGTCAAATAAATATACTTGTGTTGGTTCCCAACAATTATATTAATGACATTAAATCGACTTCAACTGCGAGGAAAATCTTTATGAAATGTTTCTAGACGTAAGAAAAACGATTTTATCGAGAAAGTATATTGCACTCCCCGATGTTTGGTGGGAGTTCAAGCTCGCCCATCGTCATCACCGTGACTGCTTAGTGACACTTACTTATACCGTGTAGCAGGAGCGTAGTGAAAGTGACATTACGGGACGGAGTGCACTTCAACTAAGTGACACTAAATTAGTACGTCTGACAGGAGTATTAGAAACGAATGCAACCGTCTGTGATCAGCCGCACCACGCTAGTGCTAATCGTGGAGCGGTCCGTGAAAGTAGATATATTTTAGTAGATATATTAAGTTAGTGGTTCCCTATAGCTGTGGGTCGCGACACGTTTCAAGCGGGTTTCGAAGCGGTCGGCCAAATAAGAAAAGAAAAAAAAAAAAAAAGACGACACCCCGTCTCCAGAGCCATTTATAGGGAGAGTTTGGCCATTCATCGATCTTTTGCCGCCTCATGGGAGGAGCTTATTTTGACATCAGAGTCGTCGTTGCGTAGCCCAAAAAGCCTGAATCCGAGCGGAATCCGCTTATCAGCCATTTAGTCCGCGCCATATTGATGCTGTCCGCCATCTGCTCGACAGCTTCATGGTCGCGATGAATGTACTCTACAGGAATAACCGGCTTATGACCCACTGGCACCAGTGATAAAGGGGGGTCTAGAACATTTCGGTGCAGAACATTTTGGTGCAGGACATTTCGGTGCACGGACACTTCGGTGCAAAGCGGGGGATCACTGCAACGTCGGTTCCGGGAAATGGCTCTCACGATGTCGAAATATCGTAATAAAACGAACAGAAGAGGGCAGCTTGGAATCAAAAGTGGTGTTGCCAAGGAATTTGGTTTACATAGAGAAGGACGTGCTTTATGTATTTTTTGTGTACTATTATAGTTTTAAGACCTGATCTGCATGGGATCCTGATCTGTCGTGGCTTTTAAACTTTTGGGGAATCTTCTTTTTTTAATATTTCGCGCCCCATGTTCTAGTCGGTGCTGTACAATTATTCATTTTTTATTTCTTTTTTCGAGAGTAGATGAAGAATTGCTGTGTCATTTTGCAGCGAGTATTATCTCGAAGAGGTTAAGAGGGTGGCCATTCCCGAGGAAAAATTATATAGGAATACAAGGGGAATGATGTCTAATCAAATGCATCCGCCAAAGATGTAACCGGCACGTCCTCAACAAATGAAATTCAAATTGCATAGTATCCCTGCCTTGAAGATACCCTTTTCGAAATAATGCTCACTACAAAATGACAGCAATTCTTCATCTACTCTTGAGAAAAGAAAAAAAAATAATATCTGTACAGCACCGACAAGAACGTGGGGCGCAAAATATTAAAAAGGAAAATTCCCCAAAAGTTTAAAAGTCACGACAGACCACGACCTCATGCAGATCAGGTCTTCAATTTATAATAATACACAAAAAATACATAAAGCACGTTCTTCTCTATGTAAACCAAATTCCTTGACAACACTACTTTTGATGCGAAGCCGCCCTCTTCCCTTTATTACGATATGTCGACATCGTGACAGCCATTAGCGAGACCATTTTTCCGGGACACCTCAGCAACGTTTTGCACCGAAATGTATGTGCACCAAAACGTCCGTGCACCGAAATGTCCGTGCACCGAAACGTCCGTGCAACGAAACGTCCGTTCAACGAAACGTCTGTGCAGCGAAATGTCCTGCACGGAAATGTCCGAATCCCGATAAAGGGGACTTTGTTGCCGAACTGAAAGAGTTCAAGGACGAAAGGCTTTCGAAGCAAGAAGTAGCAGGTGTCTTCTCTCCTTGGATTATACACAACGATCAGCATCAATATGGCGTCAGCGACCGGTTGACGACCGCATAACAATGGAGCACGACGAGGGAGGTCGTTCAGCCGTGACGTCGCCTGACGCGCTTTAAGTTAGGCTCCTCCTAATGGCCAAACTCTCTCTATAAATGGCTCTGACCGTGCCCGCCATGTTGCGCCACTAGGAGGCATGTGACAGCAGACCCGGAGGCTTCTCATAAATACGCTTTCATGCGAGGTACGCTACGCTCTCGATGCCTCACGCTGATGATGCTCACATGATCCTCGCTTCCACGCCCGATTTCACTTGTGCACGAGGGCCAAACTCTATACCGTCAGGTCCACTCACTCCAACTAAAAGCCACGGCGCCCGCGTTTATCGCGTCATACACGGATGCCACGCTTTCATGGCGCACCGCACAGTCGAGGCATATTGCGCAGAACCCTGTGGCACAGCTCGAGTCCTCCTTTATATTAGTTTCAAAAGGCATATTAGTTTTCATATCTCGGTTCTCAAGCTTAAGTCTGAGAAGTATTTCCTCCAGAGCTAGGGCAAGATACTGAATCCATTCAGCACGAGTTCTCTTTCCCGATGGCTTTAGTACAGCAGACGAAGAGCAGTTCGTGCCCCTGAATTCATATTCAAGTTTGAGGCTTCAGTGTCGGCGATAACGACCTCCAGAATTCCGTTCATGTTTGACCACTGGATATCCGCTCTTGACGAGAGAAGCCACGACAATATTGCCAGTCTTGGGTAGTAACGAAGTTACGTAACTGTAACTAGTTACTTTTGGGGTTAAGTAGTTACAGTAACTAGTTACGTTTCCAGAAAAAAGTAGCTTTTAACTGTAACTAGTTACTATTTCTGTGAATGTAGCTGCGAAATGTAACTAGTTACTCGAATAAATGTCGATCCTTGTTTACGTAAGTACACATGTCGTATTTTTCCCTGTGGGAGAGCCACGCATTGACTTGTACAGCTTCTGGTTAAGTGCAATAACACTTTTATCGCACTTAAGTAAACGTAAATAAATGTATGTTTTTAACTATTGCGTCCCTCTCATGGTCATTTTTATAAAAAGTAACTGTAATGTAACTAAGTTACTTTCTCTCAGCCACTGTAACTAGTTGCTTGACCAAGCAAGTAACTATAACTACAACTCAGTTACTTTTTAGAAGTAACTTACCCAAGACTAAATATTGCGTCCGTTTCCTACGACCTAGTTATGCGAGCTTGGCTTCTTCGCTGGGGCGACACTCAGAACAGAGTACAGCAGGTCACAGTGCATGATCGAGCCTGGATTGAAGATTGATTTGCAAAAACACCGTCGGTCGTTTCGAGAAAACATTCCCCCAAAAAAGCAGGCTCACTCCAACCACCAGGGAGACGTAACTATGCTTCCACGGCCGCGATCTTCTCCAGTTGTGCGACACTTTTTGGCCCTGAGAACTCATTCGGAATGCAGCTCCAATAAAATGTCAGTGTACCGTTTTGGCACAGCTTTTCGTTCATTTGGTACCGCTGCGGATCATGCACTGAGATCGGAAGACACCGCGACAAAGAAAACTGGGGGTGTTGCTTATTTAAATTCTTCCGTGTTAGCGCCGCGAAGCAACTGTGGCTATGAGCGGCGTACAGACGTGGACAGATGGAGAGAGGACAGCAGGAAGGAGTGAGGGACAGGGGGTGTTAGTGTGCGTCCTGGACCGACTTTACGGTGAACTGTGCCGACATTCGTCCGAAATATCTTCGGAAAACAAAGCGGAAACATTAGACTGCATAGCCGGCGATGGGATTCGAACCCTGTCACCTCCCAGTCTCGGCGCGGGAAACTATCATCCGAATGCCACCAGAGCTGGTGGGGAGGAGGGGGGTTATCTGTACTTTGATGGGCCGGGGGGGGGGGGGGGAGGAGTTTCGGAACAACCGTATTAAGCAATGGCGGGGAATCTCGGATAGGCCTTTTCTTGGCACTACCACAAGCTGTACGTGTACATACATATATACACATTATATGCTACACGTGCATATTTTATTTCTGTCCGATAATAAGCATATGTAAGCGTGACACGTAATATTTTACGCTGCCACACAGCTCATCCAACAACGCTATTGGCGCCAATGTTGCCAATGTTATCAGGAATCAATAAAGGCTAGGGTACGTTTACCAACTGTATGCAATGTGAAGTCGCTAAACGGGGCTTTACAAGATGGCCAAAACAAGTCGAATGCAGCCGTAGAGTACCGACAGAGTAATGGGTGGTGGATTATTTTAGGTAACGCAAAACAGAGGATGAAGAGCTGTAGTAGGAACAAAATCTCATGGCGCTCAGCTGCCTGAAACGTACGCTGCAGAGCATTTGTTATAGTTGTTACTGCACGTTCCTCCGGTGAAAAGCTAGGAAATCAGCCATACTTGTGCCACTCTCGTTTGAGTGAAGATACAGGATAACAAAATATGCTGCTGCAGTCCTCGTGGATGCTGGTTCACTAATTAATACAACTAACAACTACTACTAACACTAACTACTTATCATAGTACTACTCTTGTACTGCACTGCTACTACTACTACTACCGCATTACTTTTTTCTACTTTTGTACCGTCCTTTGGAGGAACGCAAATTATCTCCCCTCCCGCTCATTCCCTTTTCCTTCTCCATCTTATTTAACAGAATTTTGCGTCGCGGCAACTAGGCTTCTGTTACTATACAAGATGCTTGGAAAAGAAGGGAAGCCTCGCTTCTCTCTCATGTCTGAGCCGACAATTTACTTAAAGTTTAAGGTTACGTGAAATTACGGCTATTTTTTTCCTGACTAGGTTCACTGTACACTCTAAGGAAAAAAAGGAATAAAACGGGGAGTAATTGCAGCTTCTACTCCCCTAATCTGCAATTACTCTCCATTTTAGTCCCCTAACCCGACATTCAGTCCCGACATTTACTCCCCAGGACTGCAAATTGTCACTGAACTTCGCGAATAGTCTCCTGAATGCAACAGTCTACGTAAATATGTGCCCTTGGTCAATGGACGACATAAGGCTGTATAACTCAGCTAACGTAGCAAGTTTCCAGGCACACAAAGTAAGAAACAGTTAGAGCATCTTTGTTCGCAAGTTTTGCCCTATGTATGGCGCAAGATTTTATATCACTCGGTATATCACTGTTGACGGTTTGCTTCAAGGTATTTTCATGCATGCACACGAATTATGTACTTGGGACTCTTACAACAGCGCGGGAAATGCAGTCTCCACTCTGTGACATTCATTTACTCGCGTGCATTTACTCCCGAAAGGGACTATTTTTTTGTGGCAACGCATTTCGTCCCCAAAAGGAGCGAAAGTAGTCCTTTTTTTCTTAGAGTGTAGTAGTAAACGTATCTTGGAATACCGCGGGATAAATCTGGACTGTGCTTTCTCTTTCTGTCAAAACAGCGTAAGGTGACTCGGAAACATTCCGTGATTAACCCGAAAACATTTCGCGTACAAAATTTAACCTAAAGGTCTCGGAGGTGGTAACATCTCCTTCGAGACAAACAGCGTTGGCACCATCATGTTCAGACAGAGATATTTTTAATACGATTTTTTATCACCTTATTTGAGACACCCTATCAACAATTAAATGTCACGTGCCATTCATGTTTTTTCCCCCATTCTCTTCTAAAATGCCAAATTTCATTGACTAACCGCATTGCAGAGATTGGAGGAGCCCAGCGGCGGCGACGGCGGCTGCGAGGAGAAATGGACTGGCGGCGTAGGCGGCTCAGGGGCATGTCTTTCGCCTCATTCTTTCGGGGTAAGAACGTTACCGGATCAACCCAATGGCAATCAATCCATAGCCAACTTGCACTGGTCTATCTTGAGCGAATAGTCCCTTTCACAACAGAGCATGAAGAAAATCTGGCTCCGAGGGATCCAGACCGGTTCCCATAGCTGGGAAAAAACTGTGCTCCAGCCAATATCGTGGCGGATGTTGTCAGAGAGTCGTCCCCAAGCTCGCTCCCACCAGCGTCCTGCTGAAAGTTCCGACCGAATTCGAGCTATCTCGGAAGAACAACAACGACAAAAAAACAAGTACTCTGTTATCCATGTAACAATTCATCTAAATTGACCAGCGGATGAACTAGGATCGGCATCCCCGCCGAAAAAAATTAAAGAAAAATAGTGATCGGCTAGTGCAATTTGCGTTATTTATCTCCAATAAGTTTATTTGGTGCTAGTCATATACGGACTGGAGACTGTTAACGACAAGCGAGAGTGGTTAAAGGTGGACCCCGCGAGGGATCCGGAATTCTCAAGTTAACGCGATGCCCACCAGGATATGCCTTCCAATAGCAAACATCACAAAAATTCCTCAAAATTCCTTAGTGTGTGTGTGTTTTCATAAAGCTTCAGAAGCATCGCATTCGAAACCAGCTTCCGTTTGAAACTTACCTTCTGCCGATGACATAATTGACATTGCCGGCGACATTGCGAATCGCTAAGCTGACTGTGCCGCCAAGCTGGTCGCAATTTGATAGCATTTTCGATAAAACTGCAAAGGGGTTTCCCCGATACGAGCAGGGTGCGGAGTGCTCCACGCCGGTGGCACCCAGCGGAAGGGCAATATCGAAGAGAAACCTGTCCCATGGCGGTGCTCGTAGCGAGAGGTACCTGGTGTGTTTCGCGGGTAATTTGAAAAGCTATAGTTTTTGGTTATGACATTTCGATAATAGCATTCAATCGTGTAGCGTTAGTGTAGAAGAAAGAAGAGATCGTCTACCGATGACACAAGCGCAGTTGACGTAGCTAAAGTAATGGTGAGCACCCATTTTCGCGATTTCTGCCATGTTGATCACCGGCGAGGTTGATCCTCCCCACTCATTGGCATGCATTATCGCCAAGAGTTCGTCGCGTGATCGCTGTCCGATGAGCCGGAAGCGTGCTCGCATGCAAGGGGTCGAACCGGCGAAAAACTCCGGATGGTATAAATGGGTGGTTTTCAAGTTGAGAAGTGGCGCTACGCATGCTGGGTCTTCGAACTTCCGGTCCGAAATTGCGCTCAATTGGAGCAAAGCAAAACTTATACCATCTGGCTTAAAAGACAACCAAGATGAGTTTTCCTGGGAATGCCTGCACCCCAAAGAAGTAACAAATACTTCGGACGTACTTTTCTTGCGACAAACATAATATTTCGCATGTTTCGGTTTCGTTCGGCGTGCGCTTCAAAATCGCAATCTTTTGCTGCAGGAAATGTTCTCTTACAATGCGGTCAATTTGACGCTTCAAATAACAAAGATAACAGACAACATTTCAGATATGGCACAACAACATGTGTAGGCAGTATTTTACGCTGCAATCTTCGGCACTCTGACGATAGTACGCATGTAATCGTTTTCTTTAAGTCTGGGAAGAAGCTGTGGCTTCAGTAATATTCTATTCATATTATGAGTTGATAATCTTATCACAGCCACGCACAATTCAACGTGATAAGTACACAGCACGGCATTTGGTGACAAGTGCCTACACCCTTTAGTTCAATTTTCGTTTACGTTGACAACATTTTTCCAAAGGCGCGGGATCCAGGGGTACGCGATACATTATATGTCCCTTTTCCGCAGAATTAGTGCATTTACGCCCGGAACATTAGCTTATTTTTAGGTTGAAAATCGCACTTACTCTATAAGACTCCAGCAGAACTTCGGACCGGAAGCGTAAATCCACGTGACATTGCAACTTCCCTTACGTCATTTTGACAGGAAGTTGCAAACCACCCATTGCCATCCATGACCCGTTGGTTGACGTATAGGGCGAGATTGACATAATACCCCACACAGAACAACATCGCCAGGGGGCGATACTCTACCCCATTGCTGTACAGTACAGACAAGGGACAATCACGAAGGGGAAACCACAAACACATACGAAAACTGCAGTCGTGTGTGTGTGTTCCTCTTTTCGATAACGCTGCAGTATGTGAACCTTATCAAGGTACTAACTACACTAGACCTCTACCTCGTGACGTGTGGTGACGAACACTTGCATAAGAAATGGGTCACGCGTACTCAGTCGTCGTCGATACAGGTTGGCTACTGTGACCAGCATGTCGTTTTTAGGAACACCCACGGAATTACTGATGTTAGGAGGGTCGCAACCGCTTGAATAGCTCCAGGACAACATAGTTTATTCCTCCGCAACGTACGCCGCACTTCTAGGTTCAAGTGTCGGAGGGTTACAATGATGAAATTCTTGCTGACAAGTGCCACTGGATGTTTTGAGAGGTGCGATTGGCAATTTCCTATTGAGGGATGATGCATCTGCCGCTCGGTCCTGGTGCTACGGACACATCCCCGTCAACGTGGAATCGGCTTTCGTCCATTATGTCACTCTTGGATGCCACAGCAATCTGATTTGTGTCCCAACGCCAAAACAATGCAGCAGTCCACACGAGGACCGCATTTTACGTTCAGTTGAAGTGTCAACAGTACGAAGCTCTAACATGCTATGTAACGATCATACTTGCCAACTTGTGTTCGACGAATACTTTCGATGAACGTGCTTGCATTTCTGATTTCCCCTCAAAATTTCAGGAGTTCCTCGTTCCTTCTCAAGAAGAATGGCTTCAGCATCCGTACCTGATTTACACATGGAAAGGTCAGAACAATTGAAGGAGGTCAGGAAGGAAATGCATCGAGCCATAGCGGACAGAGATGAGACCCGTGTTCTGAAGTGCCTGGATGCTGTGCCTGCCCTGAAAGTGTGGTTAGACCCCGATGAAGATGTCTCTGCTCGCTACAAAGCTATTGAAGAGAAAGCTTTCCGCATTCATGGTCTGCTAGTCTCGCGTGAATGTCTACTCAAGGACACAGGAGAATCATCGTGTTACGAAGATCTCACACCTCTTGGACGCGCTGAAATTCGACGACAGCGGTATTACACCACAGAATGCGTGGACTCCTACATCGACTATCTGAAAAGCAAATCACGGAGCGTCACCAGATGTGATTACTTCAATGAGCGATTGGAGAAGATGTTCGAGCACCTCTCCAGAGACGAATTAAACAGAATTATTCTGAAAGTGGCTGCAACAGCACCGCACCTAGAAGTACGATTTGACTTCAAGAGTGAAAGCGTTCAGCGGACTACGGGATGCTGGGATAGACACAACCTCGGTCTCACTTTCTACAACGAACAGAGAGTTTTCGTCGGGGCCAGCACTGAAGAAGCCGTAACCCGCGGGACGCTCATTCACGAGTTATGTCACATGGCACTTTGCCTAGTGTATCATAATGATGGCAAGCCTTATGTCTGCGGGGACATGGAGAGGGAACAGCAATACGGAGCCATTCTGAACGACATAAAACGAAGGAAAAAAGAGCTGAATCTTCTTATCCAACAAGCTGTCTCCCGTAATGAAGAACAAGAGCTAATTGTACGGATTCCTCACATACTGGCCCAATATGGTTGCGACGATGGAAATAAGATTATCGAACGTGAAGTACCGGAACTACGAAAGTTTTTCGAGGAACATGTCATCCCGGACATGCGGGAATACATTCAGAATGGAATCCCATCCATAGATGCAGCACAGATAGAAAAGGAAAACGCTAGACTGAACAAAGCTTTCAAAACTGACAATCTCAAAGTGCAATTCGAGAAACCAC
Organism: Ornithodoros turicata; assembly: GCF_037126465.1. Classification (NCBI taxonomy): domain Eukaryota; kingdom Metazoa; phylum Arthropoda; class Arachnida; order Ixodida; family Argasidae; genus Ornithodoros; species Ornithodoros turicata. Next base: position 255,318 of record NW_026999423.1, read on the forward strand.
TAAAGAAGAGTGTCTGGAAAGAGGGGTCACTTCACGTAACTACGGGTCCAGAACTGAGGCTTCTCGAAATAATGGTTCACAACGCTGTGCAATCTACGGGAAGGCCATACTTGTTTTTCGAAGCGAACCAATTTGACTCCACTCTACAGGATGTGTTACTAGACTACAAATGTGCATTTGTGATAGTATCCGTCCATCCAAACGAAGACATCCGAAAGGTGATTAAACTTCTCAGTGAAGTATCCTGTGCTACTGGATCAAAAGTCATTTTGCTTGTGGAACACACTGGCGAAGAATACTTGCTGAAACAAGTACAAGCAGATGCATTCTTTGCGAAGAGACACAAAGATCACAGGATCGACGAAGCAAGCTTTGTGCATGTCACGAATAGCTGCAAAAAAGAAGTGTTCAAAAATTCTCGCGTAAAACTTCAGGGCCAATATGTTTCAGTGCTTCCAGAAGCCATGAATATAGACACCTTCCTACAGTGCGTGGACACTGCAGTTTTCCTAAGGTTGTGCGAATCGCGGAATATTGACGTGGGACCTCCTCTTCGTGAACTAGAAGAACGTGTTCAGAACTATTACGTGGAAAGAGAGTGTAGAAGAGCCGTGGAAATTAAGTTGAACGAATGCCATCTAAATGACGACAGTGAGGCATTCGCACTTCTGGGCTGTCCACACAATCAGGTCGCAACACTTCTACCTCGCGGTTGTGAGGCAAAAGCCAAGGAGGAATTAACCAAGTTCGAGAAATTCGTACTCCTCCAAGAGCCACGTGACTACGAAGCTCTCCTGGAAAATGTTCATTTCCGAAACAAAGTAGTGCACCTGCTAAAGTTCGAGGAACCTCGTAAGAGACTCTTGTGGACAAAATCAAATGGTCGTCTCAGTCATCTTCGAATGACAGGAAGTGACTGTTACACTGAGGAGGAGTTGTTGAACGTAAACGAGAAGGTTGTCATAGTCTCTGGTGCACCTGGTATGGGAAAGAGTGTGTTGGCATCTCGGTTGTGTACACAGTTAAAAACCCAAGACAAGAAGCGGTGGGTGCTCTACGTCGACCTTCCTCAGAGAATGGCATTAGTTAAAACGGCGCTGCCTAGTCTCGAATATCTAGCGGATCTGTGCCAAGTACAAAAAAATGATCTGGAGTGCGCTTTGTTCGAGGAAAGCTTGAAGAGTGGTAGCCCTTTCGAGGTCGTCGTCATGTTGGATGGCTTCGATGAAGTCAACGAGGAATGTCGCAAGTGTGTGCTGGGCCTTATACTGTTTCTAGCTAACAAAAAAGTTTACAAGGTGTACCTTCTTACTCGCACTGTGCTTAAACCCCATGTACAAGATGCCTTGCACACGGTGTCATATGATCTCGTTCCTTTTTCTGATGAAAACCAGAATGATTTCCTCACAAAATATAGGGGCCAAAGAGAAGCTGCCAGGAATGATGCCCTTTCGCAGAAGTTCCAACAACTGTACACGTCATTGAACGAGAAAAACAAGACAATCCTGGAAACCCCTCTCCTACTTCGTATGATGGCTCAGATGGAGAGCGGGGAAATTACCAAGTCGGACGATTACTCTTCGTTGCTCAAAATTGTTGACATTTCCGGTGGGAGCAGTATATACACTGTACACATGTACAAGATGTTTGTCGAGTACAAGCACCTTGTGCACCGAAAAGAAAAGGTGAAGGAAGACATCTCCCGTAGTACTGTGCGAGGCGACAACCATGACGCGAAGTCTCCATTCTACGTAAACCATGGTCTCCTGGCAATGAAGTGTATATTTCCTCGGGATATATTGGAAACCTTATTGAATGAAGACGAATTAGAGCAGTTAGATCCCGAAGGACGTTTCATCACCGGAGTTGATTCTTTCAAAGAAGGTTTTGTGAATAGAATTAACGACGCAGGAATTCCCGTGTTCGTTCATAAGACTTTCGCCGAATTTTTCGCAGCTCACTACCTGTTGGAAAGGGTAAAAGGAAGAAAAAAATCCAGGTTTAGGGAAAATGTTGTCGGATTGTATGGTAAAAAAGACTACGAGGGTGTAATGATGTTGTTCGATGGACTGGCGTCGGAGTCCTATCCACTTCACTCTGCCGTGATCAACAACGACGCTTCATATTTTGAGCAACATGTTATCCAAAGAGATGATATGTTGAAGGTGGATGAGCTCAAAAGGACGCCATTACACGTAGCTGCCCTGCATGCTGATGAAACGGCATTGAAGAGGCTTCCAATGGATGATGAACTAATCAGGGATGATTTGTTTCAAATGTCACCATTCGAGTACGTAGAACTCTTTTCCCCATGGGGCGCAGAGTGGATGAAAGATCTGTGGGAAGCGTCTGTTGTGAGATATTTCCAGACTGTGACTCTTTGGAGGAACTATCTGCGAACTGAGACTTCAGCTGTGAGAGACAGACTCGACGTATTATGCGCTCGATGCAGTGAGGAAGCAGTGAAACATTCTACCGAAAATCTACGCACATGTGAAACCTTGGAGAAAAAGAGACATTTTCTTAAACGAGCAATATTGACGGCTGTGATACACGACCTACGAGGCGTTTTAGACGTGTATCTGAGTTATGTGTCCCCGAGAGAGAGTACAGGAGAACTAGACACAGACATCATGGACCAATTAGAATCACGCAAGGAACGAAGCTTGACATGTTCTGTAGAGTCTTCGGTAATTGGAAACCTTGATAGTTTTACAGACAGTATCAATAGAACTGTCCCTTTTTACGCAAAGTCCGAGACTGTTTGCAAAATGCTCCTTCCTTACTGCGATATGGGAATTCTTGATTATGATGGAAACACAATGTTGCACATTAGTGCGAAAGAAGGAAATCTGGAGACAACACAGTTTTATCTCGCACATTTATCCATTAACAATAGAAGGAATGGACACTTTAAAACTCCTTTGCACTTGAGTGGAGATGCAGAGATTGTGGAGCTACTTCTCCGTCGTTATCCCTCAGTGAATGTTTTCGATTATCGTCAACGAACTCCGATGGATATACGTGCAAAGAAAGATGATTTGGAGGCCATGAAGTTGTTACTCCTTCGCACTCGGATAGATGACGCACATCACATCAGATTAGACACAACGCTTCACGTGGCTTCTTACTCTCTTTCCCTTAAAGCTGTGACGTTTCTTCTACCTCACACAAATGCGCACATGCTTACCTACGAAGGAGAAACGTGCTTAGACGTCGCTTGGAGAAGTTGGGAATATGAGAAGAGTTTGGATTTCAACGTTGTGAGGTGTCTCATCCCACACTCGCTCGTGAACTCACCTGAAACGTTCGGCTCATCACCGTTGTACATTTGGGCGGTAGGTGGTGGAAGGAAAGTGATGCAAACTCTATGGCCTTATTTGCGACACAGTGACCCTAGGCATGCACAGAGGATCAGCAGAAGCTATGCGTATGTGTCTATGTCTGTGTCTCTGAACGAGGATTTCCAAGAAGAAATTTCGTGTCTGAAACTTCTCTTCCTCCATTTAGATGTCATCGCTGGTGATTGTTGTGGCAGAAAACTGCTACATGATATCGCCAAGAATAAGCCAAGTAAGATAAAAGAAGTAAATTACATTAATTACATGAAGCTGTTACTGCCGCATTTAAATCTGCATATGGAGGATTATGTAAAATATAGCGTAGAAAATGATGACACTGTTACCTTATATCGGGGATGGTCGCACATGAATAACACCGATGATCCCCACATTGACGATGTCAACGCCGAAATGGTCGACGACGAGGGCAGTATGAAGTTGCTAATAGAATCACGGGAAGGTAATGCCGAAGCCGTGGAACTCCATCTCTCACATTATTCCGTGTGCTTTACAGATGAAAAGGAGAACACTGCATTGCACTTGAGTGCGTCGAATGGACACACAAATGTGGTGAAGCTTCTCATTCCTTTTTATACATCAGTGGACGTGATCAATGTGCGTCGAGAAACGCCCATGCATGTGTGCGCCTCAAATGGACACCTGGATGTTGTGAAGTTATTATTACTCCGCTCTAGAATGAGTTCCCGTGACGTGGTTGGAAGGGCACCTCTTCACTTGGCCTGTGAAAGTGATGCCGTTGATATCGTGAACTTCCTTCTTCCCCACTCCTTCCCTAATATGTGCGATGCGTACGGTTCCACGTGCTGCGCTTCTTCCGCCGAAAGAAGTGAAATGAATGTTCTGAGATGCCTCATCCCGCACTTTCTTATGAACTGTCCTGATAGCATAAGCGAATCACCAACGCTAATGTGTGCTAAAGATTATATAAGAGAAGGGTTGGTGACATTATTGCCATATTATTGTGATTATGACGCTGCGAGTTTATTGACGCTTTGCCCGCAGTCATTTTATGTGGGCTATATGAATATGAGCACTACGCCTTGCCTCAAACATATGGTTCTCCACTCAAATGTCAGGGCAGTAGATGTGTGTTTTCGTGAAACACTCAAACTCATTCGACTGTTTTATCAAGAGAGTGATTCAATGCTGCATCCAAATGGCACTGCGCTATCACGAAACCTAAGGTATATTTCACTCTTGCTTCCTCATACAAATATTTCTTCTAAGGACGATGGAGGCAAGAAACTATTACAAGGAGTCCTCCAAAGCAGACAGGATCCCGAATTGGTTAGCTTCCTTCAGAAGTGGACTCGCTTGAGTGACTTTCATTCATGATGCTCACGATTGTTAGCAACGGTTGTGGTTAAGCACCAAGTGGCACCGAGTTGTCAGTGGACACGAGCTCTGCAGATGATATCGCAGTTTTAAGAGAGGTATCAACAGCAGTCCCTTGCCTTCATCCGAGAAAGCAGAAATATTCAGCCAGAGTAAAAAATGAAATACAAAATCACTTTTCTGTTTGCCGAGGCTAACGGGTTTTTTCTTATTCATCTTGTTAAAAAGTACGGTTCTGTAGTAGGTCCATAAGGTGATCCGAAAATGTGTAAAAAAGTGTGTTCCTAATGTGCTTGTTATATGGTTAGCTACGTTATACATACCGCACTATTAGAATACGTGCTGCGTGTGATTATATTTATATGGTGCATCTCACCTTTAGTGGATATATAACTGTAATACTGCGATTGAGCATCACGCTCTTAAAAAAAAGTTGGTCAGTGTTATATCTTTTTAGTTCCAAATTGCTACGGGCTCCAAATTGCTTTGCCAGTTATGATTACAGATTACAGTGTAGTTACAGACACCCAGAACATTAAGAATCAATTTGACGTAATCAAGGTTTGTGTAAGGGAACTACGAATGATAAAAAAATACACGTCACAAATTGGATTTGTGTGTGTGTGTGTGCGATTAAATGATTACATGCAGTTGTTTTTGAAATAATGTGTCCAGTTAGATGTCATCAAGAGATGCAGAAGAGAAGAAAATCCAGTAAAGAAATATGAAGGGAAGTGTCCCAGAAGGAGAGCCGCCCATATTTCGAACAAGGGCGGTTCTTGTGTTCATCATTAGCGGCTCGCACACAGCGCAGGACATGTCCTAGGGTCTCATAGCAGACACGGACACATGTTTCGAGGGGACACAAGTTATAGTTATGGCCGGATTGTGAAAGCTCGGGATGTGTGCTTTAGTTGTTATTACAGGTACTTTTGCGGATTCTTACCACCCGAGCAGCACACAATATTGGCATTTCCCGGCTTCATTGACCCTAAGGAGAGCCACTCAAGCCAATGAAGAGCAATAAGTGATGTTATCTTGGCTCAACCGCAAGTTCACAAATGTGAACAAATAAGGCGCGTCAGGTTAGAAAACGATTAGAAAACGAGTTTCGAAGCAATGTTGCCCATAAAATTACTTTCTGGAATTACTTTGTGAACGATGGCGTTACATTAGCCTGCCATCAAACCAAAGTGCCAATGTTGCCAGCTTTCAGCCAATCGTTATATTTTCATATTCCGAAATCTTGTGATGTGTAAGGGAAAACCGGAATAGTATTGCTAAAATTTAACTCCCGCGAAGTATTGTGGCACAACTATTTCTTACTTTTTTGGTCGATACATGCTCAGTGGTGGGTAGTTTTGTAGGACTACTCAAATGACAGACAGAGTGAGATCCTACTAGCTCACCACCATGCTACCCATGGCAGTGTTTCAGTACCTACCCAGGTAAATATAAGAAAAAAGACGAAAGAGAAAAAAAAATGCATTGTACTGTGATGCCTTCCTGTTGTCGTGCTGCCATTCAAACCAATTAAAACTAGACCGGAGTGGCAGTTACTATAGCTACAGGGCATTCGTATTCTACATTGGCTCACCACGGGCTGTCGACATTGGACCAATATTGGCAGTTTCATTGGCGGATTACCAGACCTTTGTTGCACGGCCTATATATTGGAACAACGTAACTTATATTGGCTGCCAATCTTGGAGCGATATGTGACCAATTATAGTGTTACCAAATGGGGTTACCAAATTAAACCTTCGAAGGCACGTGGTGTTTGCACCACATCACGTAAAACTGCCTTCATACCGTGCATTCGTGCTGCCCAAACTTGAATTCGCATCGGCCATATGGGATCCCCATCAAGAGTATTTCATTCAAGCATCAGAGTCAGTTCAAAATGTGCTTCATTACGTCTATAGCTATTCCAGAGACGCGAGTGCTTCGCGTATAAAGAAAAACCTTGACGTTGATGTTCTCTCGTCAAGACGGTAGATACCAGGCTGCGTCTCTTCCATAAAATGTATCACAACACAAACACTCGCGATCGTCTCCTAGTCCCTGCTATTACATTTCATCTCGTCCGGACCACCAACCACATGTTTAAGCTTTTCCATTGTAATATCACTTCCTTTCTACTCAAAGGCTCAGCGCTGGGGGAATGTGATTCGCCACTTTGCCGGCGTGCGCTGGGGCTGCACTGAGCGGGATCTTCTTGTGCTCCACAAAACTCTGGTTCGCGGCTCCCTGCTATGCAGCTTGCCCGTATTGCACGGTATATCAGCCACGTCTGAACACAAGCTTCGGTGTACACTGGCACGCAGCCTGCGGACGTGCCTTGGTGTCCCGCGCAGCGCTGAGACACGGATGGTGATCGCCGACGCCGGGGAAATACCCATCGATGTCCTCCGCCGAAGAGAAACCATCCGACACTACCTACGGTTGCTCGCTCACCACCGGCGTCATCCTCTGGTTCAAAAGCTACGTAGACGGAAGAACAGTAAACTCTCGCTATGTGTTACAGTAACATCTGGAAACCTCCCTGGCTTCACTGTTGCCCCGACCGCCCCTTCAGTGGCACCATGGACACTGCCGAGCCCATCTCTCTCGACACACATCCCTGGCCTCCTGGGGCCGAAGAGCCAGATCCCCGTTTCGGTTCTCAAGCAGTCTACTTTGGAAATGATGGATACAAAGTACAGAGGCCGCACGGCTGTGTTCACAGATGGTTCGTCTACGTCGGATGGCTCCTCCGCTGCCTTTGTCATACCGGAAGAGTCACTATCATGTAGGTTCCGCCTGTCACATCGCACTTCGTCGACCTCTGCGGAGCTGTATGCCATCTTGTTATCTCTAAAGTCTGTCTCCAAATACCTTCCCCGTTCCTGGGTGATACGCGCTGACTCAAAATCAGCCCTGCAATGTGTAGGAACCATGGGCATCCGCGGCTCGTTTGCCCCGGTGGTTGTTAGTATCCTGACGGCACTCAAGGTTCTCGGCGAACAGGGACACCGGGTGACCCTACAGTGGATCCCCGGCCACACCGGCATTCAGGGCAACGAAGAGGCAGGTTTAGCGGCTGCTGCGGCTCACCATATCTCCAGAGCCGTGCCCATTATCCTCTCCAACGGGGATAGACGCTCCTACTTGTCTGCGTTGGTGCCACCTTTGGCCCGCCAGCAATGGCTGTGTAGAGCGAGAAATGAGGCGACCAGGCTCTACTGAGGTTGATGGGTTTAATGACGGTTAATGGCGATGAACCGAAAACGAAAGCTCGGGTCACGCGCAGTGCTGCGCGTAACCGATGGCGGTGCTGGTGATGATTATGACGCTGCTGCTACAGGGCTCCCCCCCGTGGCGGATGACAAAGCTGGCGAGGAGGGCCGAGGTTGGGGGAAAGGTCGGGCGCCGAGGCCAAGGAGTGCAGGAGCCGGACCCGAGGCGGCGGGCGGCTCGTAGTGTGCGAGCTGCGGCGCCCAATGCACTCGACGTGGAGGGGAAGGAATGCTGGAGACAGGAGCTGAGCACGGACGTAGGTAGGGCGGGTCGGGCGATACCAGAGGTGCAGACTCCAGGAATGCGGGCTTAAGCCTGTCGATGGCCACAGTGTCAGGTCCCCGTGGAAGATCGAGGCGGAAAAACTTCGCGGCTCGCGAGATGACCCTGTAGGGGCCGTCATAGGGAGGCTGCAAGCTGGAGCGCACAGAGTCCCGGCGGACGAAGACGTGGGTGGCTTGATTAAGGTCGGGGCTCACGAACACGCGTGTTGCGGGAGCGGAGCGGGTAGGCGTGGGCTTGAGGTCCCGGAAGAGCTGGCGGAGACGGTCGATGTAGGAGGAAGGGTCGTGCACGAGCGGGGCCGATGGGGTGAAGAATGCTCCGGGAAGGCGGAGCGGGCAGCCGTAGACCATGTGGGCCGCGCTGCAGTCATCCTGGCGGATCGCGGCGCGAAGGCCAAGCAGGACGAAGGGTAGACGCTCGGGCCAGGTTGTGTCGCCGTGGTCAGTGGCGCGGAGGGACGCCTTGAGCTGCCGATGAAGGCGCTCGACCAGGCCGTTGGCAGCCGGATGGTAGGCCGTGGTTCGGATGTGATGAGTTCCGAGGGCGCTGCACAGGTGACGGAAGAGGGACGATTCAAACTGGCGTCCTCTGTCCGTGGTTACAGTGGACGGGACGCCGAATCGGGAAACCCAGGAGAAGAGGAATGCGTGGGCCACCGTCTCTGCCGTGATGTCAGGAATCGGCGTTACCTCCGGCCAGCGGGTAAAGCGGTCGATGCACGAGAGCAGGTAGCGGTAGCCTTTGGCCAGAGGAAGCGGGCCGACCAAGTCGATGTGGACCTGGTCGAAACGTGCATCTGGCGGAAGGAACCGCGATGGAGGCGAGATGGTGTGGCGGTAGATTTTGGACCGCTGGCAGGCTAGGCAGGCCCGCGCCCAGTCACGGACATCGGCATTCATGCGAGGCCATATGTAGCGCTCTGCGACGATCTTTTGCGTGCCGCGCACGCCAGGGTGGGACAGCGAGTGGAGGGCGTTGAAAACATGCCGGCGGAAGGCCAGGGGAACGAAAGGGCGCGGGGTACCAGTAGAGGTGTCGCACCATAGCCTTGCCGTCGAACCGGGGAGCGAGATCTCCCGAAAAGTGGTGGATGAGGCGGGGGATGAACGAAGGGCGGCGAGCTCTTCATCAGCCTGTTGCGCCTGGGCGATGCCGTCCAAATCGACCGCGGGGGGCGGATGGAGAGCACTGACGTCCGGCCGCGAGAGTGCGTCGGCAGCGGCATTGTCTTCGCCTGCGACGTGTCGCACATCGGTCGTGAACTCCAAGAGGTAGCACATGTGGCGGGTTTCACGAGGCGAGTGGTTGAGGGAGGCCGATCGCAGGGCGAACATGAGAGGCTTGTGGTCGGTGTACAGCACAAACGGGCGGCCCTCGAGAAAATGGCGGTAGTGTCTGCATGCCAGGTAGGCGGCGAGGAGCTCACGCCCGAAGGTGCTGTAGCGTGTTTCGGCTGGCGAGAGACGTTGGGAAAAGAAACCGAGAGGTTTCCAGTGGCCATCCTGACGCTGCTGCAAGACTGCGCCGACAGCAGCAGTGGAGGCGTCGACGAACAACGCTGTCTCGGCGTCAGGACGAGGATGGTGGAGCAGCACAGCATCTGCCAGGGCCTGCTTGACCTCTTCGAACGCGCGTTCTGCTGCCGGTGTCCACTCCAGAGGGGCGGCACGGGCCCCTTTCGGAGGGTCAGCGCCGAGAGCTGCGTAGAGAGGCTGGAGCAAGGCAGCACAGCGAGGCACAAAACGTCGGTAGAAAGTCACGAGGCCGAGGAATGAACGAAGTCCTTTGCGAGAAGTGGGGGCAGGAAAGTCTCGGATGGCCTGGACCTTGGATGCGAGTGGCCGGATGCCTTGCGGGGTGATGGTGTGTCCCAGGAAGGTAAGGGTGGTAACGCCAAACTCGCACTTCGCGGCATTGATGGAGACTCCGTAGTCCTCCAGGCGCGAGAACAGGGCGCGCAGATGGGCGCGATGAGCCTCCGGAGATGGACTTGCGACGAGGATGTCATCCATGTATGCGAATGCGAAGTCCAGGCCGCGGAGCACTTCGTTGATGAATCGTTGGAATGTCTGCGCAGCATTACGCAGGCCAAAGGGCATCCGCACGTATTCAAAGAGGCCAAAAGGGGTGGTTATAGCAGTCTTCGGGATGTCAGGGGGATGGACGGGAATTTGGTGATAGGCTTTGATGAGGTCTATCTTGGAGAAGATGGTCGCTCCGTCAAGATTCGCGGTGAAGTCCTGAATATGGGGAAGCGGGTATCTGTCCGGTACCGTGACGATGTTGAGTGCACGGTAGTCCCCACATGGGCGCCAATCACCAGGTGTTGCTTTGGGCACCATGTGGAGAGCGGAAGACCACGGGCTGGAGGAAGGCCGAATGATCCCCAGTTCGAGCATGTGCTCAAATTCCCTCTTGGCAATGACGAGGCGCTCTGGAGCCAGCCGTCTGGGGCGAGCGAAGACAGGGGGGCCCCGTGTCACGATGTGGTGAGTGACGCTGTGGCGAGGTGGGCAAGAGGCGTGCGATTGGCGCAGGACAGCGGGGAACTCCGTGACAATGTCGGCGAAAGCAGTGGGCAACGGTAGCCGTATGGTGGGACTAATGGCGGCTATATGCGCTGGAGCTCCATAAACGTGCAAAGAAGTAGTGTTGTCGACGAGGCGCTGGCGTCTAATATCCACAAGAAGGTCGAAATGGTGGAGGAAGTCGGCGCCAAGGATTGCGAAGGGGAGGTCGGCGATGGTAAAAACCCAACGAAATATTCTGCGCAGGCCGAGGTCAAGGGTGACGGAGCGTTGACCGTAAGTTGAGATGGTGGACTTGTTGACGGCCTGCAAAGCCAAGTCTGGTTGTCGGTGTCGTTTTTCTGCGGGGGTTGGTGGAACGACGCTCACGTCAGCCCTGGTATCCACCAGGAAGCGACAGCCGGACACGCGGTCCGTGATCCGGAAGAGCCGGCTGTTGTCGCCCCCAGCCATGCCAGCCGTTAATGGTTGGGGGGAGCGTTTCCCGGCCACGAGCAAGGGGCCTGGCAGTTCCTTGCGGCATCGCCGAATTTTCGATGATACCAGCAGAAGTGGTGCTGAGAGGGCGAAGGAGACCGTTGACGGGATGGCGAGCAGCGACGGCAAAACGGGCGCCGAGGGGAACGTGGTCGCTGCGGGGGAATGGCGTCCACCCGGTTCACCAGGGCCGCCACCGTAGTCTGGAGTTGCTGGAGCGACGTGCTGATGGCATTGATTGCAACGTCCACCGGTGGAGGGGAGGTGCGGGGGGCCAGGGCGGCAACGGCTCCTGGAGATGGAAGGCCAGCAAAATCCAGAATACGGTCCGCCATCTTCGCCAAGTCATCCAGGCGGGAATTTTCGCCGGCGGCCAGGATCATGCGTACGTTGTGGGGCAAACGTTGTAGGAAGAGTTCGCGTAGTAGTGAGTCGTCCGTGGTAGGGTTGCCGGCGAGGTCGCGCATGCGGCGTAGGAGCTGGGTGGGCCGTCGATCGCCGAGCTCTTCCCTGTTCAGAAGCTGCTGCAATCGCCGCTCCTCCGAAGCAGACGTGCGGCGGATTAACTCGTCCCTTAAGGTGTCGTAGGGTAATTCGGGGTGAGGGTGGATGATTAGGTCGCGGACTTCCGCCGCAGCTTCGGGAGGAAGGTTTGCGATGGCGTAGCCAAACCTTGAGGCTTGAGAAGTGACGCGGCGTCCGTCGAAGAGAACCTCCGCCTGCGCGAACCACAGCTGAGGGTCGGAGATGGAGAAAGGCGGCAGGCGGAGCGGTGCCACAGAAGCCTCAAGCGGTGGAAGTGGCGGTGGCCGGCTGGGAGGCGAAGGGCTGGTGGAGTGCTGGTCACCGTTCATGATGGTGGAACGCTAAGACATCACGTTCGGGTCACCAGTTGTAGAGCGAGAAATGAGGCGACCAGGCTCTACTGAGGTTGATGGGTTTAATGACGGTTAATGGCGATGAACCGAAAACGAAAGCTCGGGTCACGCGCAGTGCTGCGCGTAACCGATGGCGGTGCTGGTGATGATTATGACGCTGCTGCTACAGCTGCATGACATCACTCAATGGTCGCTCCTCCATGCAGTGGACCCGTCATTATCATTTAGGATGCCAGGTGGCTTCCATCGCAGCTTTACGACAGTCCTGCGGCGTCTACGACTCAACGTCGCCTTCACCCCTGTGTTCCGTGTTAAGCTGGGTTACAGTAACACGGCGCTGTGCCTAGCTTGCCGCACCCCAGCTACGATCCCCCACATCATCGAGGACTGTGAGCGGTACACGTGTGAACGCCGGGTACTTCGACGCCAGCTTGAACTCCTCGACCATAGACCATTCAGCCTGTCCAAAGTACTTGGCCCATGGAGCTCCCCTGCGCATCAGTGCCGGGCTCTTCGCTCCCTTTTTGCTTTCATGCAAGCCACTGGACTCCTCGAAGAGCTCTAAACACAACTCCGACCTGTCGTCTCTTCAATCTCACCATAATTCATCCTCTCATATTAACCACTGTGAAGTGTGGTAGGGTCCTGTGGCTACCACGGGGAAACATCCCATGTCATCATAATTTCTTCATTTATTGTTGTTGTTGTTGTTTCTACTATCATTCTTTCGTAAAACAACTAGTGATTGGAATCTTCAGCCTGAACATGTTGGTCGTAAACGCGACACTGCTGGTTTTAAGGCCGCTCTCCTCAAATGCAGGGCTTATGACTCATATATCATGCTCTTCCCATGGTGCATCTGATCTTCTTTCCTTGTGAGCTCGATATTTCTTATTTATTTATTTTTTTTTTTGTAATACTTTTGTTGCGTGTTTCTATTGTACTTTCTCCTATGTGCTACTCATCACTCCGTTATGTAATACGCTCTTGAGGTTTCTTAAAGTACTTTAATAAATAAATAAATAAATAAAGTCACTTAGTTCTGTTTCAGTTACATACAGTATAATTGGAACGAGGTCCGGGTAAAAACAACTCTCAAAATGTTTATTGTAGCACTCGTAGTGTCGATCGTCCTAATTGCCAGTGCATGCCTTATGCGCGTTTGAGATAAGCAGTTGTATTTTCTCGGTGTTTTCTCGAGTTAGCTCAAACCAGTTGAGTGCCAAGATACTCCTTCAAAACAACAAAAGGTAGTTTGCGCAGAAACAACCGTCTAAAGAACGACATGGGGACGTCTGAGGCTGGTTCAGTGATAAGACTTTCTCGCTTAATTGTGGTTGTAACGTGAAAGAACTGTTCTAAGTCTGGAACGACACAGAGAGGACAAAGAGATACAAAGCCTCAAATTGCCTAAGAAATTAACGAGAACGATGGAAGCCACTTCAGAGGATAGCCAGCTGTGGGACTCGAACCCACTCGGTAATCCAGAAGATGTGAGTTCGAGTCCTACAGCTGGCTAACTTTTTCAATGGTTTCCATCTTTCATCGTCGTGGTTGTAAGTTACTCCCTCAAAATGTATACAGATCAATATATTGCAGTCAGCTCCCGTGGCACGGAGGGTTAAGATGATCACTTTCCACGCCCAGACTGGGACGTGACACGGGTTCGAACCCCCTCATCGGCTGTGCTGCCTGATGTTCTCCCTGCGTTTTCCGAAGACTTTCCAGACGAATGTCGGCACAGTTCCCCCTGAAGTCGGCCCAGGACACATACTAACCCCCCACTCCTTCCTGCTGTCCTCTCTCCATCTGTCCACATCTGTACGCTGCTCATAGCCACAGTTGCTTCGCGGCGCTGACGCGAAAATAAATAAAAATACATTGCAACTATACAACTACAGGTTGTTCGAACAAAATGGACACTACTTTTTCAGAATATTTTATTAACGTAATTATCTAATTACCCAAGTAATTACACAGATTACACTTCACTTTTATCTAACACAGTAACAACCTAGATGCTGTGCGTGCAAACTAGAGTTTTAAGTATGCAAAAATATGCTAAAAAATATGTACAATCTTGCAGCCATTCGAATGTACACATATCAGGCGAAATTCGACGGAAGAAACAAATGGTTGATTATTTACACTATATGGATTATCTGAATCCCTCGCTGAAAACACGAGGTTCCTTATAGCAACGCGCCCATACTTGACGCATATCTACCGATTAGACCACTGACGCAGTGATTCCTGCTCCTCTAGCGAAAAGAGAGACGGAGCTCATGGAAGTCACGGAGCTAACACATAACAAGGATAAGTCGTGTATGCATTGCTCGAATGCATTCTCGATTCGGAACTACAGCCCGACATTGTACGAACGATTTTCCGAGAAACGCGATTGACGAATGGAGGGTTGACTCTATGCATTTGTATGGTATTTACGTAAAAAAAATCTCTTCACGTTGCGGCTCGAAGAAATGCAGTGGGAGGGCCGGGATGGTCACTTAGTCACTCAAGGCTTACCCGGCACGAGAAAAAAAGAAAAATCTACATTGAATGTATATTGCGTAACGTACGACTTATAACGATGGTGTACGGTAATTGAAAACCCATGGGATAGCGACACCAACGGATACATTCTGCGTGGATCTCGCGCAACGTTTTTATTAAACGCGTTTTGGCGGCTGATGGCGCATGGTGGCGCTGCAGTAGTCTTCTGGCGCGCTATCGCCTGTCGGTATCTCAAACGGCGTACGTAGTCGACGGATTAGGGCCATGCAGTTCCCACTTGGCGACGTCCGACGCGGCGTCGTGAGCCGGCTGTGGAACTAGACGCGCATTTCCGGAGTCGGGAGAGGAGAGACGTCGAGCCAAAAAACTGCCATGCCGAACTTCTTTCACGACGTTGGCGAGAACTGCCGAGAACGATATACTGCCGACCAATTAGGTGCCACAGAAAGGTCACGCCTCCTGATTTTTCGTCTGGTTTGGACGACGGAATGCCACTGTGGTGGGAACATGAAAATCGTGAGCGCTGACGGGGCGGCGGAAATGGGCCTCTACTTCAGCCGCCCGCTCATGACGCCGCGTCGGACATCTCCATGTGAGAACTGGCCCTTAGATTTCTTTTCCTTCTTAAGTTGGGGGAGGGGGGAACACGACTGTCGTAATTGTTATACTGAATCCTAATCGGACCACCGGAGCAGTGAAGTTTCACAGGGTGTGACAGAGGTACTCGTGACAGGGTGTGAACTGTTGACGTCACAACGAGTGCTGAACGGGTGGATCTTCCACGGCTACCCCTTCGCATAGGAGCTGAGAACCCCTGTTTCACAAAACCCTGAACATTCCAAAAGGGATCCTCAATGCAGAGGGGGATCGGACTTGGCCGAAGAAGGGTTACCATAAGAGAGCCACCATCCGCTCGCCATGGAAGGCGTTGCCTTCCGTTGGTTGCTTCATTCCGCTAAACTTGACTTCCTTTTTTTCCTAAATTTGCCGCAGGTTATCTTAAGTTCGGCATACTATCTGCGCATCTCACACAAATTTGTTCAACAAATAAATAACGAAAGAAATGTTATAAATAAAAATATATAAGTAAACGGATGGGCAATGGATATTTACCACTACATCGCTTGCCCCGTGTCGTGTCGTTCGTACGTGACTTTATCATTACAGAAACTCGACAGACCGAAGCAAAATGGCGGACAGTTAACTGTTTGGATTTTAACTGTTTGGATGTTTAACATTTGGATTTTTGAAAAAAATCTTCCCGGCAAAAGGACCGCAAAGCATACAGATTGCTGTGTCCCTGCGGAATGCTTGCTATGTTCCGTACGACTTATCCCTTATTTATGTTGCAAGTGAGGCTGCTCCATGTCGTGGCTTCAACATTTCATACGCGGTAAACATGATCAACCGTGCCGCTGGAAAGCAAAGGCTTCCCGTCCCGGCACCGAGGAAGATCTTACAGATAAGATATCGCGTACATGCGTTTATCCCAAAAGTACGTGCGGGGCTTGCCTCGCTACCTTCACTGGCCATCCATCCATAGGCCTGATCCTCTGTAGTGTTTGTGGCATCCGACCTGACAGGGTTGCTCGCAAACGGTGCAGCTTCGATTACGCTTTCCCCTACCTGCCCCGCTACGCATTTGGACATAGAAATCTCCCTCCTCAGCCACGTGACGACGTGGATGTGACCCTCTCCTTCCGGCTCCCATGGAAGCGACAATTTAGACGCACCTTTAATATCTAGCCTTCTTGACCGAACATTTCAGCACCCACTGCACTTTTGTGAGCCCAATCACTTTCATAGTCCCTTAGCTTGGGCAGCAGCCCTGATGGAAGGCTGTAAGGCAGGATGAGGCAAGGCTTCGGAAACAGCGCCTGCGGAAAGGGGCGTTATACAGTGCAGCTCATCATGCACGAAGGGAGATACCCATACTTACCCCAAGCGACCAGAAGGAACAGAATAATGATGGCCGTCTTCATAATGATTGTCTCCAGAGTCTGCTGTGAGAGGAGGAAAGTGGTAATATTACAACCTTTTTCATTTATATATTTATTGTATGTACATCAAAGGCCCGGGTACAACATGACGGAGTGGAGCATAGCAGAACAATGGAGACAGATGAACATGAGAAAAAGTCAACCAAGTGATACATCCCATATAAGATACAATGGGCGAGAATATATGTACGTACAAGGTCACAAGGCACAAACAGCAAAGCACCTAAAGCTATGAGTAAGAAGAGGATTAACTAGGGCGAGCAGAATAAATCGTGGATTGCTCGCTGAAAAGTCAAATGATCACTAATTGTAGCAATGTCATGAGGAAGATCGTTCCACCAACGTTAAGTTCGGAAAAACGCTGAGTATTACATCGGTATTCTCTAGCCTTAAACGCATGATCCACGCGGTGAGATATATGGCTTGGGGGCAGCAGTATAGAGGAGTAGAGGAAGATATTGTGGAAGGTTTTGTGGAAAAGTAGCAGGGCAGAAATCCTACGACGAAGGGTCAACGTGGTTAAACCGAGCTTCAATTTTACCGCAGAGACACTGCTGTCGGGACGATAGTCATAGGCCATGAACCGGGCGGCCCGGTTTTGAACCTTCTCCAAAGAGTCTATGAGGTACGCCTGATGAGGGTCCCATATCGCCGCGGCATATTCAAGCTTTGGCCTCACTAATGTCGTATAAGCTAACTTTTTCACCGACACTGGGGCCAGTCTCAGAGTCCGCCGAAGGAATCCCAAGGTTCGATTAACGGCAGCTATAGTGTGAGAGATGTGATGGGACCAAGAAAGGTTGCTACTTAGATTAACCCCGAGGTACTTATATGAGGTAACGTGTTCAAGCACAGACGAACCACAAAAGTATTGAAATAATGTGGGGTGGACCGCGTGAACGACATTGGTTTACATATCGGCGTTAATAGGTAACTGCCATGAGGAGCACCAGGAAGCGATCTTATGAAGGTCATCTTGGAGAGCAATTTGTTCTGACGAACTTGATACATGACGATAAATGACGCTATCATCAGCAAATAGGCGAATACGAGATGTTAATCCAGATGGAAGGTCATTAATTTAAATGAGAAATAACAGGGCGCCAATAACCGAACCCTGGAAGATTTTGGAAGTTACTCCGTCTAATGAGGGCGGGAAATCGTTAACAAACACGAACTGCTTTCTGTTACTTAAAAAGTTCCGTATCCATGTAAGAATCCATAAGGTATCCATATCCTCCTCCTTTTTCATCGTCATGCCTCTATCATTCCTGTTACTACTGTCACTCACACGCTCTTCACTTTTTTATTTATTTTATCTATTTATTTAATTACTTACCTCATATGCTCGAGGGCTTTACATGACAGGTGGGAAAATAAAGCGACACAGAATTACATTTTTATGAAATTCTGTGCCGGTTTATTTCTATTATTTTTAGATCTAACGACCGACTACCGGAACGACCGACCGGAACTACCGACATATTCATTCGACATATTCATCACTAGAGAGACTTTTGAGCACCTCAAACTTTCTTGATGTCCACCCTACTACACCCTTCCAAATACTGCCTCCGGTTCCTCCTCTAACCTGGCTTTCGTCATCTTCAGCATCCTGCTTGTTCTCATGATGAACCTGGTGAAAGACTGCACTTTCTTCCTCAAGTGCCCGCTCATTTCCTTATCTGCTTTTCCCGCAATATTCTCCCGCATTTCTCCGAATTTTTATCGCCACCATGCGCATCCGCCGAATTTTTCACATCCTCAGCGACACCGTTGTTCCCCTCCATGTCCGTGTCTCCAAAACAAGGAAAATTCTCGTCGGAAATCCACGGAGTGTGAGCAGGATCAGAAGCTCCTCCCCACACCGAAACTCTAACGTTGGCTGGAACGTTCCGTTTCCTCTCGTTTTCTGCCTTACACTTCCCACATTCTCCTTCATAGGAGGTGAGTTACCACCGTCATCTAAGGGTCTTACAGTCACCAGCTCAATGGTCTGTCGCATCACACTCAGCACACCTTCGTGTAACCCCGTGGTACAGACATTCAACGCGTGTCCCTCTCACCGTCAAGAAGCTGGGTAGTTCCCCTCTAAGCTCCATGAGAAGGAATTCCGTACGCATCTCGCAGTCCTCGTGGTCACCTACTGGTACTCCTCCTTCTGTGTTTGAATTACAACTCTGTATTGCCTCATTTCCTTCCCTAAGTCTGTGTGAGGATAACCAATCGGGTACCTGAACACCGTGACCCTCTTCGTCTTTACTCCCAAATCAAAGACATCAACGTCACTCTCCCCAATCACAACCGATCCCTCCTCCTTAAGCAACCTCACTGCTTCCAAATCATTCATTACCACCTCATAATAACCGTACCTTTTATTCTGCCCACCGCGAACATTACCATGCACGGCAAGTTTAAATTCATCCAATACATCTTTTCCAAAGTAACGCTGAGGTGCTCGCACTTTGAACACCAACACACATTTGTTGTCGCACATTTTATCATAGCCCGTTCTCTCAAACGGGAGACACGGCTTCGCACCCTGTTATTCAACAAAACAGTTGCAGTTACAAGGAACGAACGTGAAAAAATTCAAAGGAAATAGTTCCACCAGGCCTAACAGAGCAGCGACAGTGCATGCCTTCGTATTGCCAACTGTAGGATGGGACAAATGAAAGCTTGCTCACATCACATTTCAAAAACAGTACTGCTCTCGCCCTAAAACGAAGAGCAGTGCACGTCTTGCCACCTCGTCGTATTCATATACCGTTGTATTCTCATCAAGCAGGAGAATTACCTATGGGGGCTCCTTCGTGTATTGTCATCAAACAGTAGAGCATGTATTATCATCAAGCAGCAGACCTACGTGTGGAGGTAGTCCCCTTTCGACAGACACTAACTTTACGTTACAGTCCCACAAGCTAGATAACAACACTCTCTAGGAGAGTTTGCTTTTCGTACTGGGCATACCAAGCGAACAATCCAAACACGGAGGTGTCGCTGTGGAGTGCAGTACAGTCCTACGGGCTGGCTAGAACATGATATGCCACTCACCCTCAGCGTGGCGGAGAAGACGTGTAGACATCAGCCAGTGGCGAGAGCACTCCACAAGACCATACAGTGCTTCCTCACGGACAATGTGGCTACGAAGCCCTGCCCTGACAGCCTGAAATATAGCTGCGTCTCCGAACTCTGGGCCACCGAAAGCAGACTTGTACGTATTTGGAGTATTGTATTTAAAATACTGTATTTTAAATACAATTTGTGGTATTGTGGTACTCTACGCAATACTTTTTGTTTTGTGTATTTGTACTCCATTTAAAATACATTTTATGGTATTTTCTACTCAATACTCTAGTTACATATTTTGGATCTCCCTCTCAAACTTTCTGTGTCTCGTTTTTCCATATTCTGCTTGTTCAGTGGAAATTTCCTGAGTCCTTCAGACTTGACCCGGATATTGGCCCTTCGTGGAAGTCTCCATTTAGAGATCTTGCCCCGTGTGTACTAATCCTTGGCGAGTAAGGGTTCTATTACGTATGTGTGCCCTGACGTGGTGACGCCAAATTCTGACCCCGCACAGCAAGGACCTGCTAGAAGTTTGCTTTGTTCTAGGTTACATATACTTAGTGGAGTTACGTGGTATCTCTTTGTCATCTTTTTGGGACTTGAGTTAAGATGACTCCTACCGCACAGGGACGGCTTGCGTAGTAGCCGGGGTTTAGGTGATTCATATCACATAGCGGCGACTTGCCGCATTGGCCAGTGACCGGTGACTTTCTGCGTTCAAGGTTAAATAGTATTTTAATTGTATTTCAAATACTTTTTGAAGTATTTCGTACTCTACCTTAATTATTTTAGTTTTCACGTGTACTCTATCTTAATTACATTATAACGTCAGTATTTATTATCTTATCCTAAATACAATTTTGAGTATCTTGACATGTAAACAAAATACAGAAGCCGACACTGAAGATTTTTGTTTAAGTTTAATTTGTACAAGCTTTCGCGTGGAGGTCCACGCTTCCTCAGGTACCATGAGGAAGCGTGGACCTCCACGCGAAAGCTTGTACAAATTAAACTTAAACAAAAATCTTCAGTGTCGGCTTCTGTATTTTGTTTATGTGATCTACAGGACTTGACTCCCCTCTTCGTATACGTATCTTGACATGTCTGACCGAAAGCCAGCCGGCAACGACGGATCCAGATTTGAAAGTTGATCTCGGTAATTAATAAAGCCAATTGTTCACGCTGAACGCGCGGAACAGGCAACGGTTCCATGAACTGTACGGTGGCCCGGGCGACAGTCGACGGCTCAAATATCTGGGTTACTCTACGCCACAGCAAAAGAATAACATGACAACGCCTGAAACAGCGCTCTGCTGTTTCACACATCCCGCAAGACGGGCAACCGTCAGAGCGAGAGATGTGAAAACGGTGTAGTCGCTCACGAAGAGGACAGCGTGGGCCAACTTCCATTGAAGACTGGCACGGCGGGCGTCTAGCCAGCCCGCGGTGATTCGACGCAAAGACAGCTTCGTCGGCACCGAAGGAACTGGGGGACGAGACTCCAACTCGCGGATAGCTGTATGAAAATCGCTGACAGCCCATAACTGGATGTCAGCATCCGGAAGCTGGAGTCGCAAACGCCGTACAACATCAACACAGGCACTGTAGTGATGAGGCAGGACTTCGGACCTAGGCCCGGACCTAAGGCTCTCAACGAACCACCTGGTAGCAGATCCCAGGGAGTATACTGCACTAATGCGCACGCTGGGTGTTGGGGAGTGTGGAATGCCTCGAAATAAACGCGCGACTGAAGTGCAAGGCACTTGTCGAGCACCCATTAACAAGGCTAAGCCGCCCTGGTCACGTGTACGGTGCAAGCGGGACTTCGCGACCCACTCCACTGAACCGCCCCAGAGGAAACGGAACGCGTGCCTAGTGATGGCAGTTCGAATTAGTGGTGGCGGCGTGGCAACAACTCCCAGAAACCACAAGCGACTGTAGTACCAGGCCACTAGCACATGAGCGCGAAAAGTGATGGGTAAATCAACAAACTTAAGCTGCCGCTGGACAGCACTGCAACGACTAAACACTCGTGGCCAATTTACGGTAGATATGCCAGTGCAATCAAAACTAACACCAAGAATTTTGGCTTCTGGCCTCACTGGAACACAGAAAGGAGCACCGCAGGAAGGCTGGAGGTTCAGAAACAGTGCTGCACTTTTTGATCTATTCAGTGTTGCCCCTGAAATGGCTCCGTAATCCCCAAAGGCCTTCAAAACAGTCCCTAGGGAACACTCGCGAGAAAGGATCACAGAGATGTCGTCCGCGAACGCAAAGACAGGTGGGGGGCATCCATTGGGCAGTGGCAATGTAACAGGAAGCGAGCACAGTCTCTCGAGTAGAGGGTCGATGGCAATGGCGTACAAGGCGGGAGAGAGAGGACACCCTTGACGGACCCCACAAGTTACGTCAAAGGGGGACGGCAGTCCGCCACCGACAGAGACAACGCTTCTAGCGCCCCATACAACGTTTCCACATACCTGACCCAAGCAACGGCGAACCCATATGACCTTAGCCGAAAGAACAGGTATGCGTGTCGCACACGATCAAATGCCTTGCACTGATCGAATGACGCCAGCACAGCGGGGGCATGACCACTGTTAATCCAGTTTGTATAGCCAACTGTACGATGGGACAAGTGTTAGCTTGCCCACACCACGCTTCAAAAATAGGCCACAAAACAGCAACCGCCTGAGGTCCCTCAGAAGCCTTCATTGAGATCGCAAGCACCACGTGTTTGCAAGGAAACAGATACTAATACAACATTTAATCCAGTTGTATTGTTGACTGATTAGATCAGTCACAAAATTAGTGAGCCCATCTTATCTTCCTTATCTTTGAGCCTACCACTCCCAATATCCTTTATTTACTGATTTGCTTTATTTTCCCCAACCAAGTCAACAACTGAGGCCAGTTCTAAAACTCTGCCCCATTGCTTTTGCACTTGAGTGTAACGCTGTATCGTGTGCTTCAGAAGAGCGTCAACACTCCTGTGCTTTACAGTTAACTCACCCCAAAATTCCGATAGATCTCCTCCTTGTCTTGCGGCGTTAGTATATTCTAAATTCATTTAACTAATCTGCCAATTTAAATTTAATAATACCCTCCACTACCCTGAACCCTTTACACTGCCACTGTTTCGAGAAGTTTTTTGCTCCTAACCTTAACCGCTCCCTCCCAAGCCAAGTTCGTACGTAATAGCTGATTATATTTCTCATTCGTTCTTTATCCCAGCAGTCACCACCATGCACCACTCTACACCTGTTTACCCAAGCTTGATATGCGGTTTCGACTGCTACTAACATGTAAAATTTCTGTTGTCTTTTGGTTACTTTCCCAACATGTATTCCAACATCTTCTTCAAATGTCAAGTTACTTAATCCAAAATATTTCTTAAAACAGGACCACAGGTACATCGGTACATTTCACTCGAAGACGGCGTGCCTCACCGTTTCTATTTGACCGCAAATCTCGCAGTTCCTTCAGCTGCTTTTACCCCACAGATAAAACTTGTCCCTCACTGGTATGACCACATGCGCCATTTTCCACAGGAATGTAACTAAGAATTCTTTTCCAAGCTTCCGCTGTTATTGTAGATGGATATTTCTCTATTTCTTTCCCCCTCAGATCTCTGTATAATTCAGCGACTGAGCTTCCGCTGTACTCTCTGCTCTTGTCTAATCGTTTCAATTGCAGCAAAGTGTGCTTCCCTGCTTCATAAATTGGTGGCTGCCATTCCGACATTGGACTCCTATGATCTATCCCGTGTTGCGAAAATGTCGCGACCATGTGAGTCCGACAGTCCTTTTACCACCACCGTCTAGGAACGCGTGCCTCGCGGTGGCAGTTTGAATCAGTGGTGTCGTCATGGCAACGACTCCTAGGAACCACAAACCACTCTAGCACCAGGCCACTACCAGGTAAGCGGGAAAGTGATGGGCAAATCAACGAACTTAAAGGGACCATGATGATTTCCGTGAATAGCGAGTCCTCCGCAGGACAACCTTCTCATCATCCTTGACACATCGACCTCTAACTGTATTCAGTACAACTGGGGCCGAGTTATCAGGCGAAAATAGCAGGGCGTGACTGCTGGATAATCGCCTTTGAATTGGGCTTACGTCATAGCCATCTAATCCTCTCACTCAACTGTGAACGACGAGGAGGACAGACGCCGCGGGACCATGTGGGTGCATGGTTTTGGTTTGGACAACAACGACGTGGTTTATCTGCCGTGGAAATCACTCGACATACGGCGAAAGGCAATTATCAGAAACGGAGGAAGAGATTACGCGACACACACAGCGTCTATGGATCGTTCGGTACTCAGCAGCTCGGGAAAGAGAGTGAATTGGCATCAAATGGAAGGCCGGCCACAGGGGCAGGCTTCCTGTAGCATCTCAAACAGACTCGAATAACATTCTGAATACCAACTCTCGCCCAGCGACTAAGGCTGTTTAGAGATTGCTATACGTGTCCGTTTCGCCATGCAACAGTCCATGACACTGGAAAGCTGCAAGTGGGAGAAGAACACGAGGATGTGGACACTCATAGGTTAACATGGAACTTGCCATTGTCCACCCTGAAGAGGGTGTCAGAGGTCATCCAGCGACGGTAAAACTCAACTGCTCCAAGCACCGCACGCTCCCTGCAAAGAACTTTGCGAATACCGGCGTTAAATAGCAGAATCATCTCCTGTACACTTCGGCTCTGCTGCGCGTGCACTCGTCGATAGCGTGAAATCCACACTTGGTAATTGACGATGAAAGATGAAAGTCACTGAAAAGGTTAGCTGGCTGTAGGGATCGAACCCACATCTTCTAGATTACCGGTCCAGGGCTCTACCAATTGAGCTAAGCTAACACGCCTCTCCAGCGACTTTCGGGGTGCGTCATCTGAAGGGACGACAATCCAGCCACTCACTCTCACTCACCCTCCTTTCACTCTTACATTTTTTGCTCACTCATACACACATTCATACGACGGAAATCGACGCAAGCGGCACCTGTTGAACAAGAGAGAAACTGATTTAGGCAATTTGAGGCTTTGTTTGTATCTGTTCCGTCTATGTTGTCCCAGCCTCAGAACATCAGTTTCTCTCTTGGTAATTGATTTCGGCTACCGAGAGCACAAAATGCCGCCTATCCCGCTGCGAGACAGGGAGGGGGTACAGACCACGAACTGTGCTCCACTCAACATCCATCATGCTATAGAGGCCTGCTACACGATGCCACAGGGCACCCAGCAACAAACATAAACTGAAAGCATGTGCTGACTCCCTGTACTGGCAGAAAGGACAGCCGGGTGACGTTATAAGAAAAAGGGAAAAACGCTCACGCAGCGGCAAAACGTCATGCGCTAAGCGCCACTGAAGACTGGCCCGACGGGCGTCCAGCCAGCCAGCAGTGGTCGTACGCCACGCTATGTGGCGCTGAATACGCGTCGAGTTCGGTGGTGGCCGATTAAGCGCAAGAAGTGCCATGTAAAGGCGCCGCACAGGCCATGATGTTATATCATCATCAGGGAAAGAAGCTCGCAGGCTGCGCATTGCCACGACGTATGCCTTCAGGTGGGGAGCCACGCACTCTGAGCACGAGCGAGTGTGTGTCAGCTCAGAAAAAAAAAAAAAAACGAATGTCGGGTCCTAACAGAAAAATCAAGAAAAGATCTTCCCGGAACAGCACCGCAAGCAGTACTGCCCCGACGACCTTGTTATCGGCCGCGCGTTCAAAGAAAACAGAAAAGTCATATTGCCAACTGTAGGATGGGACAAGCGAAAGCTTGCCCACATGACATTTCAAAAATAGTACTGCTCTCGCCCTAAAACGAAGAGCAGGAAACCAGAAAAGTGTGTATTGTCATCAACTAGGAGAGCTACCTATGGAGGTAGTCCCCTTTGGACAGACACTAACATTACGAAAAACAGAAAACACGGTAACTGAAAAGGTTTTATTCACAGTGATTACTTAAGTGTCACACATGAAAATCAATCGCCGACTATGTACACGAGGGTGGCATTCCTATGCCTTAAAAACGACCTTTCCCCTTGTGTTCCGTTCCCTTTCTCGGTGCACGTTTGCAAGCACTGAAGTTATGCCATTCTTGCTAGAAAGTTGTTAACAGTTTCACCCGGGAGTTAGCAACCTCGACTATGTTGACACAAGTCCACGCAGACGAAAATACTGTCTCACCCGTCATCAGCAACTGTCTTTCGAGGAACTGTTTCACCTCACTTCCAACACAGTCGACCAACATCATCACGGAGCACCACTGCCTGGACTGTATGGTGTCCCTGCATCGGGCCTTCCAAAGAGCTTGGTCTGCAATGGCTGTGAACAGAACCCGAAGCTTGCCTTCTGTTGCACCGTACGATCTTGTCTGGAGCCCAGCAGGGAGCCGCAAGCGATATTTTCGAGATAGTATTGACCACACTCTGCGGGCAACAGGGCATTCACGGAAAACATGCACTGCGGATTCTTCTTTTCGGCATCGCACGCAGGTGGATGTTCGAGAGACTCCCCAACGGCTCAGCCGATCCCGCGTTGGTAGTGCATCCCAGGCAGTGCGCCATCGCAGATCTTGAACAGAACTTGGTAGCCATAGCGGCGCGACGGCGCCCCAGCGGTATCCGAGACGGGGTTCGTCTTGAATGTGGGCCATAACAAGCATCTCTGATATTTTTCTTAAAGGCGTTCCTTTGGCATCGACGCCTTCTAGTCCTTGTATTGTGGAGTAGTGACCGAGGATAACGGCGTAATGAGCAGCCGGAGTTTCCGCTTTAGAAGACATGTTCAATGAAGACCGAGGTAAGACAGCTCTGCCGAGGGGCCCCATCCAGTATGCCATTAGTCTTCCAGCCGGATGATCAGGTGCATCTGCTATACGCAACACCTGTCGCAGTGCTAGGGTTTTATAGCCACTGTACCTATTTCGGGTAAATCCCATCCACCCCGCAAAGTTGGACAATGAAGATATTGGCGTGCGACGTAATGTGTCTTACCACTCCAGAAGAATTTGATGAGGGCTGAATGCAGTGAACGGACAACAGAGCAAGGGGGAACGCTCACGTGTGACAGGTGCCACAGTCGCGCCGTGGAGACTCCTCGTATCAGGTATGCCTTCTCTCTGTAGGAGAGTGCGAACGTGTTCGCCTTGGCTATCTCTTTCTGTATTTCCAGGGTTGCTTGTGTCCAGTTTGACCGTGATAATCCCTTAGCTGTAAAGAGAACGCCTAAGATGCGAAGTGTAGGGCACACGGCAAAATCTAGTTGATTCAGGCTAAAACTACCTAACAAGAGGAGCTTGCTCTTGTCTTTGTTCAAGCTTGCACCAGAATACAAAGCGTACTGATCAAACAAGTCCAAGATGTGCATGAGTGAGTCCGGGTCGTGTAAGAAGCATGTGATGTCATCAGCATAAGCTGTCACCTTCCAAGCACCAGAACCAGGGACGGGCAACCCATTCACTCTGTTACATGAGATAATACTGCGAAGAAACGGATCCAAACTGATAACAAATAGCAGAGGTGACAGTGGGCAGCCTTGTCTAACACCGCGCTCTATATGAAAGGTTCCACCAATGGCATTGCCGAACAGTAGAGTACTTGTTTGCTGGTTGTATGCAGTTTTGATCCAGTGGGAAAACTCTGGCGGAAGTCCATACGCGTCAAGGAGGCAAAACAGATAAGAATGCGCTACCCTGTCAAACGCCTTCGACTGATCCAGAGACAAAAGTGCTCCACTTGAACGACGAAATTCTGTGTATTGTATCATGTCCCGAATGCCGGAGAGTGATGTGTACATACTTCGACCTTGCACACTGCACACTTGGGCTGGATGTACAATGCTCTCCATCACACTGTTTAGTCTTGCTGTCAGGACGGCCATGACGATCTTGTAGTCACTATTCAGTAGAGAAATTGGGCGCCATGTTGACGGATCACTGGGGTTACTGTTGTCTTTAGGAATCATGACAACGTAACTGGCCATGAATTCGGGGTTCCATGAGGAGGTGGTTAGTATCCACTGAAGATATCTGTGAAAGTAATTGCGGAGTGCAGGCCAAAACATTTTGTAGAAGGCATTCGGTAACCCATCCGGTCCTGGAGAAGATCCGCTTTTCAGCTTCTTCACTGCGTTGTCAATTTCTTCTTTAGTCACAGAAGATATCAACAAGGAGCGTTCCTCGTTTGAGAGTTTGGGCAGGGACTGCAGTACTCGGGCAGGGACCTCTGCAGTTGCCTCAGAGCAAAACTGTCTAGAAAAGAACTGTTGGAAAGCTTGGCGGTCTGTTCTTGACTGAGCGATGTACTCAGCAGCTGTAGTTGCCTCCGGATCGATAAATCGCCTGGAACGCAGGTAGCGCAAGGACCCTGGCCCTGCAACAGACCGAGACCGGAAAAATTCTAGTCGCGCTGCCATAGTGCTTCAAAAGAGCCATTCGTTCTGCCTCCAGGCAGTCAAGGTATGTCTTTGCTTTCGAACAGAGCACACTGGAACGTCGAGCTATGCGTATCTTCTTTGTCAGAACAGTTAGTTGGTTGGTACGCTGGCGAGCCTTTGACAGACCCATTGCTGTGAAGAGGAGACGGAGATATTTCTTGATCTTGGACCAACCCTCGAATGTCGTCTCTGTTCCAAGTAGTCTTTCAGACAAGAATTCGTTCACTGTCGTTATCGTATCTTCGTCGCATAAAGCAGCGTGAGACAATCTCCACGGTCGATGAATTCGCTCTGCTCTTTGAGGTACACGTAGCGTCATCACGACGGCTCGGTGATCTGACACATACCTTCCACTTTGGGAAACCTCAAATACATCACACCTCCGCACATAGCTTGTGTATTCTTGTGGTACGTAAAATCGATCCAAGCGCGAGCTGCTTTGTCCTCGGTGCCAGGTGTACACGAATTCGTTACCGCGTGTTAGTTCCCACGCGTCTTGTAATTGGAATTGCTGTACCATTCTGAGTAACTCTCGACCATTCCACACCGGTCGTCCAGCACCAGGCCCTCGGACATCTCTCACACCGTTCAAGACGCAGTTGAAGTCTCCCACAAGAAAAGTAGAAGATGGGCTTAACAGGTGAACATCAAGATCAGCGAAAAATGCATTGGTGGAGTTCATCTGAGCAGGGGCATACACATTAACTATGCGAAGTCTGTTCCCCGCAATGTTTTTGTCCACAGCGATGACGCGGCCCTCACTGTCTGGAGTCGAGAAAGCGCCAGATAACACACCAGTAAAGCGAGTGGATGCTAGGCTAAAAAAACAGTTCTACTTCTTGCACCGTGGTAAAATTAGTTTCTTGCAAAAGCAGAATGTCTACTCTGGCAGCTGCGGCGAAATTAATTACTTCTGCTTGCTTATCGGGATTTCGAAATCCCTGTACGTTGAGAGTGCATACTCGCAAATCCATTGTTAGAAAGAGGAGTACGAGCTGCACAGCAAGTCGCCAGTTGTTATGACCCATATTACGAATACTCTAGTCAGACGAGGTGTCGGAATCTCCAAAAAGATCTCGCTTCAGTTCGCGATGTAAGTCGCTCGCCAGCTAGGCTCTCTTCTTTGTTGGAACAGCGCCTTCGCTCGACGTCGTTGTAGCATGTTGGTGTTTCCCTGATGTAGTTAGGTCATTGCTTGTAGAACTCTCGCTGTCGCTTATCAAGTGTGTCCCAGCATTCATGTGCTGTGTTGAAGATGGCTGATGTGTCGCAGCATCACTCTTCACATCAGAAGTTGCGGAGTAGCTGTCGCTTCCCACCTCTGTGTCTTCATCCATGGATGATGGAGATGCATCTTGGGTCGCTTCAGGCTTAGCGTAGCAAGTAATATTGGAGGGCACGGTCTCACTCGGAGGGGATTCCGCACCATTCAGCAGTTGCTCACGTGGCATATTATCGCAAGAAAAGCTTTCACGTTCATTCATTGGGACGTCGCCTTGTTGGTCAGTTTGGAGAGTTGGTACCACAGTGGTGACTTCGCTGGTAGGCCCAAGCGGAGCTGGGTCAACGTTTGCTGTCGTGGGCGTCGGTTTTGGTGGTCGGATAATGTCAGCGAACGTGCGCTTGCGGATACAATCAGCCGTAGCGTGGTTGCCTTTGCATCGATGACACTGCGAGGTGCACTCTTCTGCTTGATGGCCAAATCTTGAGCAACGTGAACAAAACGGCGTAGTACAGGCGGCCCGGTAGTGACCTTCGCGCTTGCACTTGCTGCAAACACGGCGCACTCCTGGATAGTCGCAGTTGACACGGTGACCAAGAACCCTAATGAAGTTTGGGACTAGGTTATTTTCGTTCATTTGCATACATGCAACTCTGTGTCCATTTTTGATCGTTGGTCTGTCTTTGGAATACATCTTCTCCAACTTTTCGACTTTTCCAAACGGAGCGAGGGCACGAAGGAGGTATTCATCCGGGACGTACGGGGGTAGATACATACAAGTCACACGGAGGAAGTCAAGCTCTTTAGAAAAAATCTTCCCGGAAGTCAAGCTTGTAACTGTTACCGCGGCGATCACCGCAAACGCGAGATCCGACTTTGGCGACTGTTACATAACCTCAGCGCCAGTCGTTCAACTTTACTGGTGTGGCGGATGCGTTTATAATTAAAAATGTTCGTCACGGGTGCTCCCCTAGCTGAAGGCGATGACGACGACGCATGAAGTTAACTGGTGCCGGTGACACAATTCTGTGAAATATTCTGCCTAGGATCATACCTAGGAAGGAACGCGACCATGTGAGGGAGACAACGGCAAGCCCTTTTACCACCACCACCACCATCTAGGAACGCGTGCCTTACGGTAGCAGTTTGAATCCGTGGTGTCGGCGTGACCACGACTCCTAGGAACCACAAGACACTGTAGCACCAGGTCACTACCAGGTAAGCGGGAAAGTGATGGGAAAATCAATGAACTTAAAGGGACCATGATGATTTCCGTGAATAGTGAATACTCTGCAGGACAACGTTCTCACGATGCTTTACTATCGAATAGATACATCGACCTCTAACTGTATTCAGTACAACTGGGGAGGAGTTATGGGACAAAAATAGCAGGGCGTGACTGCTGGATAATTGGCTTTGAAAAGGGCTTACGTCACAGCTATCCAATTCTCTGAGCCAACTGTGAACGACGAGGATGACCGCGGGACCATGTGGGTGCATGGTTTTGGTTTGGACAACAACGACGTGGTATATCTGCCGTCGAAATCACTCGAAATACGGCGAAAGGCAAATATCAGAAACGGAGGAAGAGACTATGCGACACACACAGCGTCTATGAATCGTTCGGTACTATGGAGCGATCACTGTGAGGCAGTTGTGTGTTGTATGAGAGACTAAATGTGGTTGTGATGTTTGTTACATGAGACAGCGCTGGCTTAATTAATGAATAAATGTTCTCGTGACTGACGCTTCAGGTACAGTTGAGAAACGTTCGTTACGGCAGTTACAACTAGTCCCGCCTTGCGAGGAGAAGGGGTTTCTTGAGAAACGGTGCAATGATACAGCCGCCGATGGGGCTGTCCGACGTTCTATCGTTACAGTGGTGTCCCCAGTCTCGGGGGAACGCTTTTTTATGCGAGGGAGTGACTGGGCACTACAACTACCCCAGGGCTGTTACTTGACGTTACTGGATTATCCTCAGATCTGTGCAGTGATTGGCCTTGCGTGTGTCGCGTGGTGAAGCTGTATCCGGATTTTCCTCAATAATAACTCATCAGTTGTATAATTCGTATTTTCTAATATTTTCAGCTCAACGTAATGCATTTACTCGAAATAAATCAGAGCTGTTAACTGCATCGCCTCTGTTAGGGATGCACTCGCAGATGACGACGCAGGAAGGAGTTGACAGTATGTGTCGCAGGTAGTCGTCATCCATTTTGTCCCACGCCTTCGTCGAATGAGACTCGAAGGAGTCTGCAGTCAGGAGTACCACATGTCCTTGCTTATTATACTCCGTAGATGGAGTGATTGAGATGAGGACTGTATGGGGATCACTCCTGTGCCGAGATGAAATCACTGAAACTTCCTCTGCTCCAGCCGCGCACCATCGTTGCTTTGTGAGCTAGCGCCGAGTGTCGTTGAAACACGTATGGTTCGTTATCGAAAATGGAAATCGATCCGAGGGACCAAATGCTTCTTTAGGATGTTGTTCATGTGATTGTCCTGGTGGATCTTTACTTCTGGACCCACGAGCTCTCCAGCACATCTGACGCTTCTATTCCATCATCGCCGATCAGGACTCGAGTTCCAGTTGAGTTTTAGGCGTCTACATCTCTTTAACGCTGGGGCAGTATCCATCGAAGAAGGAAACGCAAGGAGCGGCTCTTCCTTCCAGACTGGCATAGCCGCCCTCTAGCGGTCGCTCGGGTCAAAATCGCCATTACGTACTGTCCACCACGTGATCCTCTCTAAAGTTTCGGTTTTGCGAGACTTTGTTTCTCGCGCTGCTCACCGTGTGATTTCGCTTTCCGAAAGCCATTTATTGTGGAAATGTGAGCACCTTCGTAGAAGCGACGTATGGTAATGTGTTTCTGTCCCCGCTGCGGCTCTCGCCGAACAGAAAGCAGCTCTGTCACGGGAACACGTTTTGTTCGTAAGTACACGATCAGTTATTTTAGTCGACTGTGTGTGTTCGAGTCACATTGAATAGTTTGTTTGGGACATGGCACTGTGCCGCAGATTCATTTCATATCCTCAACATTTCCTATGGCGAAAAATTCGTAAAAGTGTTCTCACGCAACGGCAAAAACTCTCTGAAGGTGAATACCCTTAATTTTGCGACGTGTACATTTTAAAAAGCCGCCTTTACAAAAAAAAAATGTTCAACTACGTCAATATGACAATGAAAAAATGGCTAGGAAGCAAGCGAGCTGGTGAAGATGATGCATAATGTAAAAAACCCCGAGACTAGGGAACACGAAGGGACAGACACAAACACGAAGTCTCGTGTTTGTGTCTGTCCCTTCGTGTTCCACCAGCTCCGGTGGCGCAGCGGTAACGCGTGCGCTTGGAGACTGGGAGGTCCGCGGTTCGAATCCGCGGGCCGGCTGTGCCGTCTGGGGTTTTTCCTGGGTTTCCCTCAGATGTGTAATAGGCGTATGCTGGCACAGTTCCCCTGAAGTCGGCCCATGGACGCAGCTATCCTCCCCCCGAGCGGTCTTCCACTTCACCCTTTCCTCTCCTCCTCTCCACCACCTTTCCCTTCCCGAGAAACATGCAGGCAGACCTCTCGGGTTCCTCCCAACGACACTCCTCCTCCTCCTCCCCCCCTTCGTGTTCCCTAGTCTCGGGGTTTTTTACATTATACGTCAATATGTTCAGCTACGTTCAAAGCTAGTGGCGAACGGTCGTGCCCGAAAGCCGCGGTCTTGAGGGGATTACGATGATCTCTGAAAGGGACGCGACCTTCGGTCCTACTTTTCTTTCAATAGGAGGCAGAGTACAATTGACCAGTCGTGGAACCCAGCTCTGCCCTTGCGATCTGTTTTGGTTTCGGTTTGTCTACCAACGTCATGATGAAGTTTCTCCGGTAGAGGTTTATTACAGCGACCATGTACCACGTCGTAAGCACCTGTTCCCAGCGCAGCATTTGGAAGCTAGCGGTAGTGTTACTCATCGATCTTATTACTTACTGTCTACTTATTGCTTCCTCAATTTCTGCAATACTTCGTACTTCAGATTACCTTAGTATTTCTGTACAAGCGGTGGATATTCCACAGAAGATGTTTCATTCTGGGGTTGATTATCGTCATCATTCTACGCGTTTTCATAGGAGCTGTCGCTGTCGTCTGCTACGGTGGTGGTGGTGGTGATAGGGCTTGCCGTTGTCGGCCTCACGTATGTGGGCAACGTCACGACTCACGCCCTGGGGAAATGTGCGTCCTGGGCCGACTTCTAAGGGAACTGTGCCGACATATGTCTGAAAGCGTCTGAGGAAAACCCAGGAAAAACCCCAGACAGCACAGCCGGCACCGGGATTCGAACCCGAGTACCTCCCAGTCTGCTACGGTAGTCCTACGTCCGCTTCTACGCGTTCAAAATTCAAATTTCCATCGTCCAATCGTGATGCAGATCTCGCGGTCCGGTTAGTAGCGCCCCTAGCGGATCGTGCGGACGGGATCCTCATGGGGATGGCCGATTATGACACGGTCATTATAACATCTAGCAGGTTGTGAACATAGGGGGGGGGATTTCTGAAATCTTGGAATATTTATTCTGATAACAGTGGTCGCAACAGCCACAATGGGCCCCTACCGGAATGCTACAGGAACATGACGAAGGCATAAAGCTGAGCTCGGACCTGTGCAATTTTGTTCCGATGAGGATGCCCGCGTCGGAACGTTACGAGTAAAGTTTGTTGCCTCTTGCGTCCAAGCCGGTGCTTTATCTTTTTCCGTCAATCCCCTAAACTGGCCCTGGGGCCCCATCCAGTGGCGTCACTAGTGGGGTGCAGGGGGTGCGGTCCGCACTGGGTGAAGCGACGGAAGGGGTGACGCGCAGTACCAGTACTGCCGCTTCCTCCCGTTCTCTGCGGCACGATGACGCCAAAAACAAAATAAGGAGCCTTCTACGAGGCTTTCTGAGTGTGGTGTAATACGTGTATTTATGGTGATCGCCTGGTACGGAAAGGTATTCGTTAATGGGACATGGGTGGGGCGGAGGGTGACGTAAAGAGCTCCCGCACCGGGTGACGCGTGCCCTGGCGACGCCACTGGCCCCATCCCCGGCGGTCCTGGTCACAGTACAAACAACTGACCGGCAACAAGTTGGGAAACTGCGACACTCGTCCTAACACGTC
The DNA here is from genome assembly GCF_037126465.1 of Ornithodoros turicata. Taxonomy (NCBI): domain Eukaryota; kingdom Metazoa; phylum Arthropoda; class Arachnida; order Ixodida; family Argasidae; genus Ornithodoros; species Ornithodoros turicata. Next base: position 289,845 of record NW_026999423.1, read on the forward strand.
CTTCGAGCCACACGCATCGAGATGTAGTGTACTTACCGTTTCCTACAGTTTCCTCGTGACGTCTGGAGACTACTCGCATGAAATGTGGGGAGCTCGGTAAACGGGTACGGATTAACCAGCTCAGCATTACTCCTCCTTATATTTTGCAACGTCTGCAACCTGGGTCGTTGACTCTTGGACTCTCCGCAAGGCGATCTCCACCGCTGCGCCTTTTGTCTTTCCGTCAAGCTTCCCAGCGCCGCATTTGGAAGCTAGCGGTGGTGATGCTCATCGGTCCTCTTATTGCTTCCTCAATTTCTGCAATACTTCGTACTTCAGCTTACCTTAGTTTTTTTTTTATTTGTACAAGCAGTGAATGTCCTACTGGATGCTTCTTTTTAAAGTTGATTAACACGTACGGGGAGATATATTTATTAGAAGAATGAAAAAAAAAGAACGGGGAGGATGAAACACAGCATGTTATATTAGACAGGAAAAAAAAAAGAACAAAAAAGCGCGTTCCTTACTACGTATTTCAAGGAGAAGAAGAAGAAGTAGAAAGAAACAAGGCTGGCAAAGTGTGAAATACGAAGCGACGCCGTGCAAAACTATGCGATAACCTCATAACTGCGGTTTCTCGTTTCCTGTTGTTGTACGTTCCGATACGTTCCCCATTCCAAATAGGAAGAAAGAAAGAAGGGTATGGAAAAGGAGTAACTTCTATGGCTGCAACCTAGGTCAAAATAGCATCTGATAAAGGATGTAAAAAGGGGTGGTAAATGAAATTATTATCCAGATTGCTACAGAAAGGTGTACGCCCCTGTGGCTCACCGAATCAGAAGCGGGAAAACGTGCTATGCGTTGAAGTTCTGTTTTGAGAGTGAGGTAGCAGACAGAACTTTGCAATCTTTTAGTCACAACATATAGTGACAACTATTCCCTTCACCCATTTTTCTAAGAGTGTAGGGAGAAAAATTAACGGTCTCCCTTGTGGTGCAACGAGAGATAACATATCAACGTGGAACAAAATGCTGGGATAATTTTAAATTGGGAGTTTATGGTTTTCAGGTTCGGGTCAAATGTGGGAGCATAACTGCAATGAGTTATCATGTAATGCTAGAGGAGAGGACAACGTGCTGTGGTGTTTGGCATAAGAATAACTATTTTGACGATACAGTGCGTCGTTTTGGTCCCATTCTTTCCCTGAAATCAGACAACTTTCTCAAGAGACTGCACCGCTCATACGGTGTATCTCCATGGGCGCAGACAAAAGCTCACCGGACAAACGTTTACGCTCGTAACTTTGAAGGCGAACATAAGGTCACCGTTTTACTCGCTTCTTGTTTTCAAGCTGCTTTATTTATTGCACTGGCCACCAATAAAAATATTTAAGACGGGTCAATCGAAGCCTCTTACATATTTGACACGTTGCGGAGTGGGTCAGTTCATGTAGAATATGCACCCCTCGAGATTGACCAAGGTTTAGGTCATGGGAGACTCTTACGTTATTTGGACGTGTGGCAGTGGGTCAGTTCATGTACACTGTGCACCCGTGGAGAGTGGCGAAGGTTTTGTCAGGAGAGCCTTTTATGTATTTCACACGATGGGGATTGGGTGACTTCATGCAGAATATGCACCCGTCGAGACTGACCAAGGTTAGGTCAGGTGAAGGCTCTCTTTGTCAGCCTTTACGGGTGCATATTCTACATCAGCCGGCCCACACGCCAACTTGTGAAATAGATAAAAGGCACTCCTTCCGTCATATATACATACGTCATATATATATACGGGAATATACGTCAGATATACGGGTGCATATTCCACATAAACTCAAACACTCCCCAACGTGTGTAATACCTAATAGGTAATCCTGGCCTGACCTTGGTCAGTCTCGACGGGCGCATATTCAACATGAACCGGCTCACACCCCAATTTGTGAAATAGGCACTCCTTAGATAACATTGTCAGTCTCGACGGTTGCGCCGCGTCGCCAAGTGAGAACTGTCCCTTGCTACGCTCAGGATCATCGTTGTTCAGAATATGATATTGTCCTCTTACCAGTAGATTTGTTCTTTTTCGAGATTTGCGCGTGTTTTTCCGGGACAATCTGGATGTATACGATAATTCATAGAAAAAGTCTCCACTCTTCTGTGAACCGATAAATGTATCGTTCGGCAAAATGGTTGATGACGAGAGTGTTACGCAGTAAAGTTGGGTTTTCAGACTGCACGTGTTGTTATCGCTGCACGGCGTGCAGTTGTGCAGGCGCACGGGATCCCATGTAAATGCAGTCGCACAGAAAATCGAAAGAGAAATAAACGAACGCAATGTCTGCTGCTTAGTACAATTTATTGCCCTTAAAAGTTCCCGCCACCTATGACCATGTTAGTAAAAGAAAAGACCAGGGTCTCTTATTTCATATACGTGCAATTGATCATTTCGTAGTTAAGAGACGCCGGTCAACCATGTTGTTCATCCTTAGACGGAGCATGTCTTACACTTGCTTGCCGTTGTGCATCTTTTCCCAGGGCAAATGACATCAATGCAAAGGCATAGCGAGGCATCGGCGCATTTCATACACCCGCTCGCCACTGTGCAACTTTTGGTAGGGCAATCGGTAACACTCGGAAGACAAGCGCAGAGTTCCACCCCAAGTTGACGACCTGCAAAGGGAAACGTCCTCACAATGATGGCTATACGGTGACATCGTTAATAATTCCAAAAGTCCTTACGTTCAAGCTCGTGTCCTTCAGGTGCAGCTTCACTGGCGACAAATGCACCTTAAAAAGAAAGGGGAATTTTTAGTTTCTCGCACTCTCAAGTTCCCCCCAAACTTGGATCCCACCAGGTGAGCTGTTGCGTCACGCGCTTTCGACAGCTTGTTACGCGTCCTGCGCACCTGTTCACGTGACTACCTCATCTCTCTAAACGTGTTACCGAATGACGAGGAAAGCCTTCGTGAACTTACATCCCCATTTTTTTCTTTACTCACATCACATCACATCACATCACATCACGCCTTCGTGTAGAAAACTTTTTGCTGTCTTAGGGCGAAGGACATGTTCAAGGAAAAAGAAAAGGAAAAGATGGGGGGGGGGGGGGTGTATATGGGCGTTTTTCAGTCGGCTCGCCACAAGTTTCAACCTAACTAAAGCTGAATTATCCTGGAGCAACCCGCTAGGGGTAAAAGACGGGGACAAAAACCGAAGTTCGGAACACGCCAATGTTACCAACAACATGTGTTCTTTTCAGTGGTTTACCCAGAATTCCAAGCGTGGATGGGTGTTGGAAAAAGTGGGTGGGGGTACGTCATTATCATAGTTACGTTATCATAACATATCATCACTGACATGTATCTAAACCAGAAATCGTAAAGGCACCCCTTGTAGGGGATACACAGGTCAAAAAGTTAGGGGGTGTCACTGAACATATGAGGGGTGTTAGGGGGGTGCAGGAGGTCTTGATAAATTACTGGTTCTTGTGCTTTCCTAGGACATCTCCTCCGGCTATAGTAGAATAATTGTCAGTTGAAAACTACCGCAGCTCTCAAAATGGAGCTTTTGGTTTGATCAAACTTTCACAGTATCCTATATTAGATCCCATATTAGTATTACCAAAGAGGAGGACGAAGACAACAGCGAAACGTAGAGGCGTCATTGTGTCCACGAAGAGATCGTTGAAAGTTTCCTGGAGAAAGAGAATAAAAGAACTTGTTTGTTTGAAGTCCTCAGAAATAGTTTTGGTAGAAATCTCACTTCCTCCGATACAGCCATGTGTAGTTTCAACGAAAGTGAAAAATGATGAAAGAAATATTAAACAGGTATGTGTTTGTCCTTCTATATATGTGTTCCAGCCTCAGAACATTAACTGTCTCGTGTGAAAAATGAGTTGCGAGTTTCGCATTTAAGGTTAGGCGTCTAAAACTTTGACATTGACGGGCTGAAAATACGCTTTTCGGCTGTTGTGCTTTTCTGACGATAAATGGATACTATTACAGGAGTCTTTTTTTTCCAACGCCCTCGATTTTCAGAGTCATCTTTGAGTCGAGATATTTTAAGGGAGGAACAGACCGACGTCTTATGATACCACACACGTGGTATGGTTAGAACTGTGCCAAAGGAGCCGTGGTTATGAAGTGATTATTGTTTGTTTATTGAATTAACATTACTATATACAAGGCTTAGGGATGGAATTATGGGTGTCATTAGCACATGCTAGTATTGACTCCCAGAGCTCATCCTCAATAACATTATAGTTCAGAGCCGCATACAAAGACACTGAAAAGCAGTGAAACAACATGGAAAGTATTACCCACATACTCTTACACTACAATCTTACAGCAAAATAATTAAGAAGATGACATAATGGTTGAGGTGTTCATCACATAGCGACGTAAACTGCGCACAAAATGCTTGCCGTATTTTAAATGGGATGGCAACATATACCACAATCTGATACCATAGCTTTCTAGCATCCGGCTTCCATAAACACTGTTTGTTCGAAAATGTTTGAAATAAGATGTTGTACGCTCCTCTTATTTCTAAGGCCCAAATACATTAGATATATTCAATTGCATTGCACCACATAATAGTCAACGCAAAGCTCTGCAAACAGACAACCATGCTAGTCAAGTACAGGAAGTAATAAAGAGCGGTTATCTCTCAAGGAAGTGCTTACCTGTATAGAGAGGATATTTCAGATGTGTGTAGACTACAGAAACTGCCTGGCTTTTATAGGACACTCCATACAGGTGTACGTGCTTCTTTTGTCCTTCATAAATCTCTGTTCGTAAGCCCTTCCAGTAAGTTTTTAATGAGATTTCTGAAAAGTCTTCGACGAGAATTGACTTTCCAGTAAGTACCTTGTACATGGCATTTCCTTTGCAAGCACGCGTTCACAGCCACATGTGCACCTGGGATAACTAAAACAAAATTCGACGTCAACCGTAATTAAGATTATGGCCATGACCGAGATAGGGATTCAGATTATACAGAGCGTAGAAACTGTTGTGTGGTGAATGGATTCGCAGAATGCGCAATTAACACGTACACTGGGATGTATTTATTAGAACAAAAAAAAAGGAAGGATGACACACAGCCACGTGAACACCACATGTTACATTAGACAGAAAAAAAAAGCACGCGTGTTGCTTACTACCTATTCCAAGGAGAAGAAGAAGTAGAAAGAAACGAGGATGACAAAGTGTAACTACGAAGCGACGCCGTGCACAACTATGTGATAACCTCATAACTGCTTGTTTCCTGTTGTTGTACTTTGCATTCCCCATTCAAATTAGGGAGAAGAAAGAAAGAAGGGTATGAAAAGGGGGTAACTTCTATAGTTGACACCGACGTCAACATGGCGTCTAATAAAGGGTGCAAAAAGTGGTGGTAAATGAAATCATCATTTATCTAAATTACAACAGAAAGGCGTAGGCCCCCGTGACTGACGAATAAGAAGCGGGAAAACGTGCTACGCGTGGAAGTTCTGTTTTGAGAGTGAGGTAGCAGCAAGAACTTTACAACCTTTTAGTCACAACATATAGTGACAACCATTAACAGGTGTAACTGATCCACCCATTTTTCTAAGAGTGTAGGGAGAAAAATTAACGTCTCCCTTGTGGTGCAACGACGAATAACATATCAACTTGGAACACGATGCTGGGATAATTTTAAATTGAGAGTTTATCGTTTGCAGGTTTGGGTCAAATGTGGGAGCATAATTGCGATGAGCGATCATGCAATGCTAGAGGAGAGGACAACGCGCTGTGGTGTTTGGCCTAAGAACAACTACTTTGGCGACACAATGCGTTTTGGTCAGATTCCTTCCCTGAAATCATGCAACTTTCTCAAGGGACTGCAACGCTAATACGGTGTATCTCCCTGAACACAGACAAAAGCTCACTGGACAAACGCTTACGCTTGTAACTTTCAAGGCGAACATAAGGTCGCCGTTTTACTTGCTTCTTGTTTTCCAGCTGCTTTATTTATTGCACTGGCCAATAATAAAAATATTTAAGACGGATCAATCCAAGCCTCTTACATATTTGACACGTTAGGGAGTGGGTCAGTTCATGTAGAATATGCACCCCTCGGGGTTGACTAACGTTAAGTCAGGAGAGCCTGCTATGCATTTCACATGTTGGGGAGTGTATCAGTTTATGTAGAATATGCACCCGTCGAGACCGACCAAGGTTATGTTAGGGGAGCCTATTACGTATTTGATGCGTTGCGGACCGGTCAGTTCATGTAGAATATGCACCCCTCGGGAATGACCAAGGTTAAGTCAGGAGAGCCCTTATGTATTTCACATGTTGGGGAGCGTATCAGTTTATGTAGAATATGCACGCGTCGAGACTGACCGATGTTATGTTATGGGAGCCTTTTACGTATTTGATGCGTTGCGCACCGGTCAGTTCATGTAGAATATGCACTTCTCGGGATTGACCAAGGTTAAGTCAGGAGAGCCCGTTATGTATTTCACATGTTGGGGAACGTATCAGTTTATGTAGAATATGCACGCGTCGAGACTGACCAATGTTATGTTATGGGAGCCTTTTACGTATTTGATGCGTTGCGCACCGGTCAGATCATGTAGAATATGCACTTCTCGGGATTGACCAAGGTTAAGTCAAGAGAGCCCGTTATGTATTTCACATGTTGGGGAACGTATCAGTTTATGTAGAATATGCACGCGTCGAGACTGACCAATGTTATGTTATGGGAGCCTTTTACGTATTTGATGTGTTGCGCACCGATCAGTTCATGTATTATATGCACTTCTCGGGATTGACCAAGGTTAAGTCAGGAGAGCCCGTTATGTATTTCACATGTTGGGGAACGTATCAGTTTATGTAGAATATTCACGCGTCGAGACTGACCAATGTTATGTTATGGGAGCCTTTTACGTATTTGATGTGTTGCGCACCGGTCAGTTCATGTAGAATATGCACTTCTCGGGATTGACCAAGGTTAAGTCAGGAGAGCCCGTTATGTATTTCACATGTTGGGGAGCGTATCAGTTTATGTAGAATATTCACGCGTCGAGACTGACCAATGTTATGTTATGGGAGCCTTTTACGTATTTGATGCGTTGCGCACCGGTCAGTTCATGTAGAATATGCACTTCTCGGGATTGACCAAGGTTAAGTCAGGAGAGCCCGTTATGTATTTCACATGTTGGGGAACGTATCAGTTTATGTAGAATATGCACGCGTCGAGACTGACCAATGTTATGTTATGGGAGCCTTTTACGTATTTGATGCGTTGCGCACCGGCCAGTTCATGTAGAATATGCACCCCTCGGGATTGACCAAGGTCAGGTCAGGAGAGCCTGTTATGTATTTCACACTTTGGGAAGTGTATCAGCTTATGTAGAATATCCACCCGTCGAGAGTGACTATAGGTTATTTTAGGGGAACCTTTTACGAATCTGATGCGTTACGGAGTGGGTCAGTTCATGTAGAATATGCACCCTCGGGATTGACCAAGGTTAAGTCAGGAGAGCCCGTTATGTATTTCACATGTTGGGGAACGTATCAGTTTATGTAGAATATGCACGCGTCGAGACTGACCAATGTTATGTTATGGGAGCCTTTTACGTATTTGATGCGTTGCGCACCGGTCAGTTCATGTAGAATATGCACTTCTCGGGATTGACCAAGGTTAAGTCAGGAGAGCCCGTTATGTATTTCACATGTTGGGGAACGTATCAGTTTATGTAGAATATGCACGCGTCGAGACTGACCAATGTTATGTTATGGGAGCCTTTTACGTATTTGATGCGTTGCGCACCGGTCAGTTCATGTAGAATATGCACTTCTCGGGATTGACCAAGGTTAAGTCAGGAGAGCCCGTTATGTATTTCACATGTTGGGGAACGTATCAGTTTATGTAAATATGCACGCGTCGAGACTGACCAATGTTATGTTATGGGAGCCTTTTACGTATTTGATGCGTTGCGCACCGGTCAGTTCATGTAGAATATGCACTTCTCGGGATTGACCAAGGTTAAGTCAGGAGAGCCCGTTATGTATTTCACATGTTGGGGAACGTATCAGTTTATGTAGAATATGCACGCGTCGAGCCTGACCAATGTTATGTTATGGGAGCCTTTTACGTATTTGATGCGTTGCGCACCGGTCAGTTCATGTAGAATATGCACTTCTCGGGATTGACCAAGGTTAAGTCAGGAGAGCCCGTTATGTATTTCACATGTTGGGGAACGTATCAGTTTATGTAGAATATGCACGCGTCGAGACTGACCAATGTTATGTTATGGGAGCCTTTTACGTATTTGATGCGTTGCGCACCGGTCAGTTCATGTAGAATATGCACTTCTCGGGATTGACCAAGGTTAAGTCAGGAGAGCCCGTTATGTATTTCACATGTTGGGGAACGTATCAGTTTATGTAGAATATGCACGCGTCGAGACTGACCAATGTTATGTTATGGGAGCCTTTTACGTATTTGATGCGTTGCGCACCGGTCAGTTCATGTAGAATATGCACTTCTCGGGATTGACCAAGGTTAAGTCAGGAGAGCCCGTTATGTATTTCACATGTTGGGGAACGTATCAGTTTATGTAGAATATGCACGCGTCGAGACTGACCAATGTTATGTTATGGGAGCCTTTTACGTATTTGATGCGTTGCGCACCGGTCAGTTCATGTAGAATATGCACTTCTCGGGATTGACCAAGGTTAAGTCAGGAGAGCCCGTTATGTATTTCACATGTTGGGGAACGTATCAGTTTATGTAGAATATGCACGCGTCGAGACTGACCAATGTTATGTTATGGGAGCCTTTTACGTATTTGATGCGTTGCGCACCGGTCAGTTCATGTAGAATATGCACTTCTCGGGATTGACCAAGGTTAAGTCAGGAGAGCCCGTTATGTATTTCACATGTTGGGGAACGTATCAGTTTATGTAGAATATGCACGCGTCGAGACTGACCAATGTTATGTTATGGGAGCCTTTTACGTATTTGATGCGTTGCGCACCGGTCAGTTCATGTAGAATATGCACTTCTCGGGATTGACCAAGGTTAAGTCAGGAGAGCCCGTTATGTATTTCACATGTTGGGGAACGTATCAGTTTATGTAGAATATGCACGCGTCGAGACTGACCAATGTTATGTTATGGGAGCCTTTTACGTATTTGATGCGTTGCGCACCGGTCAGTTCATGTAGAATATGCACTTCTCGGGATTGACCAAGGTTAAGTCAGGAGAGCCCGTTATGTATTTCACATGTTGGGGAACGTATCAGTTTATGTAGAATATGCACGCGTCGAGACTGACCAATGTTATGTTATGGGAGCCTTTTACGTATTTGATGCGTTGCGCACCGGTCAGTTCATGTAGAATATGCACTTCTCGGGATTGACCAAGGTTAAGTCAGGAGAGCCCGTTATGTATTTCACATGTTGGGGAACGTATCAGTTTATGTAGAATATGCACGCGTCGAGACTGACCAATGTTATGTTATGGGAGCCTTTTACGTATTTGATGCGTTGCGCACCGGTCAGTTCATGTAGAATATGCACTTCTCGGGATTGCCCAAGGTTAAGTCAGGAGAGCCCGTTATGTATTTCACATGTTGGGGAGCGTATCAGTTTATGTAGAATATGCACGCGTCGAGACTGACCAATGTTATGTTATGGGAGCCTTTTACGTATTTGATGCGTTGCGCACCGGTCAGTTCATGTAGAATATGCACTTCTCGGGATTGACCAAGGTTAAGTCAGGAGAGCCCGTTATGTATTTCACATGTTGGGGAACGTATCAGTTTATGTAGAATATGCACGCGTCGAGACTGACCAATGTTATGTTATGGGAGCCTTTTACGTATTTGATGCGTTGCGCACCGGTCAGTTCATGTAGAATATGCACTTCTCGGGATTGACCAAGGTTAAGTCAGGAGAGCCCGTTATGTATTTCACATGTTGGGGAACGTATCAGTTTATGTAGAATATGCACGCGTCGAGACTGACCAATGTTATGTTATGGGAGCCTTTTACGTATTTGATGCGTTGCGCACCGGTCAATTCATGTAGAATATGCACCCCTCGGGATTGACCAAGGTTAAGTCAGGAGAGCCCGTTATGTATTTCACATGTTGGGGAACGTATCAGTTTATGTAGAATATGCACGCGTCGAGACTGACCAATGTTATG